>NC_056748.1:728001353-728189007 GCF_019279795.1 Protopterus annectens
GAGTTTTTATATTTTAATAGGGGGGTGTGGGTGGTTTGGGGGCGAAGCCCCCGACATTATGTAATGTTTTATATTTCTTTTTTTGTTTCGTAACAGTGATTTTTTTTTCCCCAGGGAATAAAATTGCTGTTCTGAGGTTATGATGTAAGCTTTCACTTACATGGGGTCAATTATGTGTCATTCGCTCTTTTGAGTGTGAGCTATCATAATATCGACCTGATATATATATATATATATATATATATATATATATATAAATTGTGTGTGTGTGTGTGTGTGTATATATATATATATATATATATATATATAAAATGTATATATATATATAATATATATATATATATATATATATATATATATATATATATATAAAATGTGTGTGTATATATATATATATATATATATATATATATGTGTGTGTGTGTATAGAGATATAGATATATATATATATATATATATATATATATATATATATATATATATATATATGTGTGTGTATATAAAAGAGCTTCTGCTTCAACTCAAAGCCAAAACCTTAGCTTGTTTTTTCAGCCTCTCATCAGAATATCTAAAATAGCTGCTGATGCCATTGCTTTTTCCATCTCTGTGGTAGTTAATAGATTTATATCTTAACAGTATGTTCTTGACATCTTGAAACATCCCTGCATTATTCCATTAGACAATGGGCGTACATTAACTGACTAACAATTGCAGATCCATAGCTATCCTCTAAACAGTGACAAAAATCCTTGAAAATAACACTAAAATATAGTTACTCATGGTTGTTGTTGTCTTTTGTCTTTTCCCGGTTAGGGGTCTCCACAGCGGAACTCTGGTCTGCTAATGATTTGCTGTAGATTTTCACGAACGCCTCTGTGCCAGCTTGACGTTCAACCTTCAGCGAAGGCACGCCCATTTACACATGTCTTTCGAGCGCCCACCAAACCACGGGAGGACGTGCAGACTCCACTTAGAAGGCACTCTCCGCACCCCAGCTGAGAATTGAATGGGAGAACCTCTTGCTGTGAGGTAACAACGCTACCGCTGCACCACCGCGGAACTCCTAAATTATGTGATTGATTAAAATCTCAAATTTGACCGTCTTACTAACCGTAAAAAATACCAATCAGAAACTGGGCTCTCTCCATAGAGCAAAATAGTACTTTACAGACACAACACAGCAAACAACTTCAGTCTACTTACTCACTGCCCTCCTTTGTGCATCACCTATCCTAACTAGCCTAAATATCACTCTTGAAATCAAACTCGCCTCTTACTGTAATAAAATTGCCACTAATTCAGCACATAGAACCTACCACTACCAAGTCTTGAGACAGCTTAACTGGCTCAAACTAAGCAACTTATTTAAATATTCACAATTACAAAATACATTTAAAGTTATTTACTACCCAGATAAATGCACATTAAAATATTTTAATGCCTTACTTCCCTTCAAGTGACCTTCGCTGTGTTGACAAGATCTTATTAAAAATAACTTGGTCTAATACATCAGCTGGTGACTGACTTTACTTATGCTATGTCTCAAAATGAAGGACACCCTCCAAAAGCAAATCAAACTCACTGACAAACTACCACACTTTAACACTTGATCAGACTGCATCTGAATCAATCTTGGTCATGTAAAGCTTGCTCAAAGTACATCTGAATAAATCTTGGTCATGTAAATCTTGCTCAAACTACATCTGAATTCATCTTGGTCATGTAAAGCTTGCTCAAACTTCATCTGAATGAATTCTGGTCATGTAAAGCTTGCTCATACTACAGCTGAATTAATCCTGGTCATGTAAAGCTTGCTCAAACTACAGCTGAATTAATCCTGGTCATGTAAATCTTGCTCAAACTACATCTGAATTCATCCTGGTCATGTAAAGCTTGCACAAACTACAGCTGAATTAATCCCGGTCATGTAAAGGTTGCTCAAACTACATCTGAATTCATCTTGGTCATGTAAAGCTTGATAAAACTACATCTGAATTAATCCTGGTCATGTAAATCTTGCTCAAACTGCATCTGAATTCATCCTGGTCATGTAAAGCTTGCTCAAACTACAGCTGAATTAATCCTGTTCATGTAAAGCTTGCTCAAACTACAATTTAATAAATCCCGGTCATGTAAAGCTTGCTCATACTACAGCTGAATTAATCCTGGTCATATTCATGCTTATCTCCAGGCTGACTCTCCAGTATCCCAGCATTTCCTCCATCTTTTTTTCCCATCATAACCTATTCTCTCTCTAATCATGCAGACTTCTTTCTCTCTCTCTCCCCCTCCCTTTTCTCAGTTTATCTACATATTTTCTAACTTATGTATTTCTTCTGCTAGACTCTAAACTCTAGTTTGCACTCAAAATATATGTACCTTCTTGCACTGCTTACTATGCTGCAACTTTTTCTGTTCTAAGATATACATCCATTTACTTCCTAGAAGAATTTAGAGCTATCAGAACTGTTTACACTTAGATATTGGTGTAAATAGTTTACTGTATGTACTATATACCTGTCTTGTAACTGTTTTATTCTGAGAAATGTTAACTGTTGTTTTTCTGAGAACTGTCTAAATTCACTTATTAATATAAATGTATTTTGATGGAGCTTTTCTCACTCGGTCTCTAGTAAAAAGGGCTTTGTCCAATTGGACTTGCCCAGTCAACAAAGATAAAGAATACTGGATCCCCAGATACAGTTTTGGGTTTACATCAACAGGACTAAAGAGATTTTAAAACTAACATCAGGTTAGTACTGCTTGTATTTATGTAACATTTCCTTCTAGTGGCCATTGGTGTAGTTCCAGGCAGCTAAAAAATTACTGCCCATACAGATGCCAGTCGTACCTTGGCAGCCTTCCTCCACTACCATTTTCTGAGTTTGCATTATATCCATGCTTTATGTTCATAAATTTTGTCCGTATCTACATTTATATTGCTAAGATCTGACAGCAAATCTGATTTACAAAAGTGCCTAAGATTTTACTGCATTCCTTGTAAACTCATTAAGGCTGTTGTACACTATGTTGTAAATGAATTAGAAAATTCTAAAACTGAAAACCAGCAAGTGTGACCAGCAGTCTTGTTTACTAAAGATATGTGAGGGGGGATAGTCCTCTCTCTCCCCTCAGTGCTTGGACCATGTAATCATCATTCAAGTGTTACTGTGTTAGCATTGTATTTTTTCATTTACAGATTTTCAGTGAGACTATATGATACCATAAGTAACAACTCTTCAGTTGGGAACTTTTTATCATATGGTTTGTAGTACTCTTTAGATAACACAACAGCCATGCTAATTACACAGGCTCTTCTAAAGGGGAAGACTCAGCTTTGGAAGTTGAGCTTTGAGCTGTCTGAATGATGTAGGGGGAGGACAAGTAAGCAAAAAAAAAAAGGTCTTTTGGCTGCGTGGTAAACTAGCATTTTTATATGGCACTGATGGCATGATACAGAACTAATATATGCTAGGAGCAGTTACTCAGGATTTCTGATCTCTGTGCAGATGCTCTAGATGAACTGTAACAAAGTACACAATTTGTTTTCTTAATTATAATTCAAAGGAGCTATAAGCAGCATAGATAAACTGTTCAGCATGACTGCTGAAAAATGTATGAAGTTTAAATACTGTTGGAGTAAATTAAGATTTTGTTTGATGCATGTGAAGCTTATTGAATTACCAGGTTCCAGTGTCACTAAAGCTATACTTATTTGCTAATTTCAGATTTTCTTTGAGAAACTTGTAACACCCAGTAAACTAAGAAAAACACATTTAATGTCAGTAACATGCAGGTACCAGGAAAGAAGTAATAGTATTTCTAGGCATTTGTGGTGGTCTGATAACCTCCACCAGACTCTTGCTAGTTGTTCTTTATTTGGAAGCAGAATATTACGTGATATTTTGTAGACAGTCCCTTACTGCCTTGCTACACCCAATCCCTCAACAACTAGAAACATTTCTTTTAAGAAGGTTCTCTTGTAGCAGGCTGCTGATTTGCATAGGTGTAGTCAGAAATATGAATAAAATTTCGGCCAAGAACATCAGAACTCTGTTTAATAAAACAATAATAACACAAATAACAGCAAGTAAAGCTTTTGGGCCTTTCTCAGTGTAGTCAGAAATATCCCACTCACTTGCCAAGCTTTTATGTGCTGTTTTCTCCTCCCAAAACACCTACCATTTCTTCTGGGGCATATATCCCGAGTATGTAATTAAAGATAATCCCTCATTTACTGACATTAGGACACTTTGGACAGTTAGTTATCATAGCTGTTAATTTCTTACTTCAGGAGTCTGAGTCAAAGCCAAAAAGTAATGGAGGACAAAAACCCAGAAATAAGGACAGATTAAGTACTGCTCGTATATACTTAGAAAGTTGCTAAAATAGTGTTTTGTATTGGCTTTCATTTTCTGAAAGATAAAAAGTCTGAAACTCGGTCTGTCATTATGTATTGACTGCAGTTCTCAATGATTTGCCAGAAATCCACAAATTTTAGCTGGAAGAGACCAAAATATCAGATAAAATCATGGACATTCTTTGAAACCAGAGACAGTTGAGAGGCTTAAGGGTCATCTAAAAGTCTTGCATAACTGTACCTTTCTGCTACATCAGTTATATTCATTTTGTTTCTTTTATTCATTAGAATACTAATAGCTTGGTGTGTTTGAGCTAATCAAATGATGCCCTCTCAGTAATTCATTTGCTCATCGTAGCTTACAATGTGCATGTCTGGCAACACTCCTGACCATCTGTTCTTTTTCTTCCTCTTTTTTCTTTTCTTTTTTAACCATCTGTTCTAACACTTAAACTTTCCTGCTACTGATTGTAATTTTTTGGTGGATTTAGAAACACTGCCATTCAAGTATATTATTCCTAATTGTCCTGCAGCACACTAATATCTGTATTCAAAGTTTTCTCTTTGCTCTCTCATCTGTAACCTCCTTCTCTTATAACCATCCAAACTTTTTTTGCCTTCTCCATTTCCTGCCTCCAAAACTTATCCTGCTTCATCTGTGAAGAAGTCTTTACCCATTCTTTTTCTCATCATCTGTGTCCCATATGCATCCCCTTTCTCTAATTCCTTACACACACACACACACACACACAGTCATTCAAACTCCCACAGTCCATTCTTTCCTAAGATATACCTGCTTGTCATCTTAATTTCATTGACAGTGATAGCATCACTCTGCTTCTACCAAACTTCTGCTCCATCCAACAGCTTTTCCAAACTTTACATCAAATTTTCACCAGTTCTTTACGTGTTAGTACAGTCTGTTTTTTTTTTTTTTTTTTGTTCTTGGTTAGTTTTCTTTTTAACATTGTACAGATGTTAGTCTCATTGTCATGGTGATACCATTAAAATTTCCATATTAACTTACTGATCCCTTGTTAACCCGTTTCCTTACACAAGCCTTTTTTTGTATTTGCTTGTGTTGATCACACCATTGTACAATTCCACTCCCCACACACTAGCTGATCCAGTTATTTTCTCTCTTCACAGTAGTCAGTTGCCATGTCATTTTCTTTTTATTGTTGAATTGTGTAAAGTTAGAGCTTTTAGACTGCTTTTCTGATGCATTGTTTTCTCATTGTATATCAGTTTTGCAATTGATGTTTAACCCTCCCATCTTGCCATTTAATTACCTCGAAGCCTTCCAATATCCTTCTACCACACCCCCATTATATATGTTAGTTTCCCTAATTTTCTAAGCAGTCTCTCCTTCTGCCTATACCTTATCGTACACCATACTGCTACTTCTCTTCATCACTGCTCTGTTTCTTCTCTTTATTTCTACATCTTTCCATTGCACCCATACAGACATGTACCCAGCACCTCCACTTACCTACCTTCAAACTTATCTCACAGCCACTTGCACATTCCCAATTGGCCCTTCACTATTCAGTCACTGTGACACTACCCTACACAAAAGATATTTCAGCTACCCTCACTCTCTTCCAAGATAAAGCCAAAATATCACTTTCTTAACCAGAACTCTACTCTACTTAAACTACTTATGCTAAACTTACTACTCTCAGAGGATATACATCCCAACCCAGAACCAGTCCCCAGCTCCTGTCTCTCTACCCCCCCCCCCCGTACCCTTGCACAGGCTTACTGCTCCACATCTACCAGAAAACTATCTATACTATCCCTGAACATTTAAAGTATCCGGAGTAAAGTCACTTAATTTTATTCCAGGATCTGTCTCCACACCCAAAATCCTCACCTTCTCTGAAACCTAGCTAAAACCCGTCATATCTGACACTGAAATCCCCCCCAGCTACAATATTATCTGCCTGGATAGACTTAAGAAAAAAGGAGGAGGTGTAGCTATTCTGTACTCAGAGTAAGTCTCCCTGTACCCTCTATCAATCTCTCTTCCTAACTTCCACCCATCTGAAGTCCTCATTGTAAATTGAACAATCACAAAAAGTTAGCCATTGCTATCAGCGACATTCCTCTAGGAAACAACATCCCTGTTCTTGAACTCTTTCTCTCTTGGGTCTCACAAGCTATCTCCTATGAAACTATTATCTTGGCGACATTAGCATGCGCTGGAGTACATTAACCAGTGACTCTCCAAGCACCAGCATTATCCTCTGTGGGTTTTGTCAGCTAATCACTCTTTCCATGCATCTGAATAAACACACGTATACTGGCGCTACACTTGACTGGATCCTCACCTCCAGTCCCAACCTATACCACAACCCCACCACACTGCCTGATACCCTAAGTGACTACCTTCTCGGATATCTTCAACCATTTGCTGTATTCAATAAACTGGTTGTTCCTCCATGACCTCTCCCTTGAAGAAGCTGTCCTAAAATTTAACAGCATCTTCCTAAACACACTAAACTCCCTGGCTCCTGTCAGGAAAATAAGAATAAAATCCAGTTTCGCTCCATGGGTAACACAATCCACTCACACACTTGTGTACAAGAGAGATTGTGCCTGGAAAAACTGGGAAAAAAATCCCCTTCTCATCTTCAAAGTTATAGGGAACTTCATAATCTAACCAACAACAGGTCAACCTCCATAAAAAAATTCTATCAAAAGCCACTAAATAACCCCTTCTCCAACCCCAAAACATTCTGGCATACAGTCAACAAGCTACTACATCCAGGCAGTCCTTTTACACCAAGCCCTTGCCCCAACAGCTCTGCCATTGATACTGCCACCTTTCTTAACATCTTCATAGACTCAATCCACAATTTAACTAAAAAAGGTAATAGTACCCACCCCACTGTCACCCTCTCCATTTAGCCACACAACCTCTTTCTCTCTTAAACCTGTACTTACAGCTTATATTAGATCACTTCTCAGCAAACTTAAAACATGCTCACCATCTGCTGATAACTTACCTCCACAATTCTTTAAACTTACTGCAAATTCTATTGCATATCCCATCTCCATATTAATAGATCAAGCCGGGAAAACACACAGTCCCAGAAATCTGGAAGAAATTCTATGCCATGCCCTTACACAAAGGTGGAAGTTCTACTGACCACTCTAATTTCAAGCCTACAGACATTCTGTCTCCCCTATCAAAAATACTTGAAAAGTGCATTCATAAGCAGCTCCTTGATCATCATTTACAAGAAAATCTCCTAACACCTACCCAACATGGCGTTCTCCCCAACCACAACACATGTACTGCACTAATGTATTTCACACAGTCTATTACAAAATCTTGTGACAACAATAAGTTAGTCTGTTTTTTCCTTGACCTCTCTAAGGCCTTTGACACTGTTTCCTATAAGTTGCTTCTGTCTAAACTAACTAGCCTTAAATTGTCCAACTGTGTACTTTGCTGGTTCTCTAGCTGCAGGTCAAACAGACTTCAGTCCGTTAAATGGCTCTCTGCCTCTTTTTCCTTCCTCCCAGTCCAAACAGGGGTTCCTCAAGGCTCCATTCTTGGACCCCTGTTATTTAACATTTTTGGTAACAACCTTTACACATCCTGTCCTCACTGTTCTTTAATACAATATGCTGATGACTCTGCCATTATCTCCTGCTCTGACAATCACTCCCACCTTTTCATCCTTACCCAAGAATTTTGCCACTCATTTGAGAAATGGCCAACAATTAACCAACTTATACTCAACCCTAAGAAAACCAAATTTGTCCTGTTCATCCCAAAAATCTCTCAAACAGCACAAAACTACCTTCAGTGTCACTTCCTTGAATAACATAACTATCTTGGTAGAACCTCATACAAAACTTCAAGGAGTCACAATTGATAAGCAATTAACATTTGATCTCCACATTCAACAGTGCCTCGAAAAGACTCCTCAAAAACTGGGCCTGCTCTACAGGCACAAAAAAATCCTCACAAATAAATCTAAACTCTCTCTTGCACAAGCTTTCCCAATTCCCACCCTATTTTATGCAGCCCCAATCCTCACTAACCTACAATCCAATCTCATGTCTAAGCTGGAGCTCACATGTAATAAAATTGCTAGATTTACTGAAAGTCAACCCTATCGCTCACACCACTGCCTATCTTTGAAAAGCCTACAGTGGCTAGAATTCTGCCAACAACTCCTGCTACCTCAGCTGCACCGGACTCGCTCCATCCTAAACAAATGCTCCTCCTTTCTCAACCATCCTCTGTCTCTACGCTCCCAGTCCTACACTCTGAAGCTCTGACCAGCATCTCCTGGAAATTTATAAGCTCAATAAAAACATAGGCAAACTCCTCTACAGTCACTCTGTTGCAAATGCATGGAATAAACTGCCTCTATGTTTAAGAACTCTATCTAACACTAACTGCTTCAAAAAATCTCTAAAAGACAGCCTGCTAAACTTATGGTCATGCTTATGCCCCAAACCAACTTTAACTACCCTCCCCTCCATTATACCTAACCTCTCCTTACCATTAATGATGTACAACATTTCTTCCTGCTTCTACCTCCAAACACATCCTCTCTGTTACCTTCCTCTATATAAATCCTGCTTTAACTCCAAACAATAGGCTGTACTTCAAACATTTTGCCTTGTATAAATGTTACAGTATACCCCGAGCTTATTTCTTGTTAAATTATTGTATGTAATTATGTTTATTCTCTATTTCATTATGTCATAGTATTTCATGTATGCACCTTTTTTACTTGTATAACTGGAGCTTTCCTCCTCGGGCCTCCACTGAAAAAGGGCTCTTGCCCAGTCAAACTAACCCGATCAACAAATGTCAAAATAAATAATGTTTATACCATCCAACCCACAACAAACCAACAGCTGTTTTCTGAATATTTCCTAGTGATGTTAGCTTTTCTCATGTTGACATACTTGTCTTGTTTTGCCATGATGATCTTGTAGCTGGCTTTAATTCACAAGGAGAGCAGTCCAGTTTCTTCACATGGATGTATTGTAGACATTCTTGTCTTTTACAGCAGTTGAATTTTTATTTGCCATTTTGCTTCAGTTTGTTGTGAGACTATACTGGGTGTCTCCCCCCATTATTCCACAGGTAACTTTGTTCAGTGACTTCTTCATCCATTTCAGATTTCCAGCCATCCGGATATTTGTTCTTAGCTAGTGCATGTACTTCTAATATCCATTTTCATCTAGTATGCTCAGATGTTTGTACATTTTAAATGCACAGTAATCCTCATTTATTTTTTATGCACGATTCCCCTGATGTTCTTGTCTATACTTACTTTCTGTACATTTTCATTTCGTTCTAGGTATTACTAAATCAATCTGCTGCATTTCTACTTTTGTAAACTTCAGTGTTCATCATATTGATCACTGCTGCCGTTAGGCTGTATGAGTTATATCCTGCCAAGGATATAACAGACGGCCAGCTTCCAAAGCTTCAGGGCACCTTGCATGTGCCCAAGTTTGAGTTTGGGCATGATGCCCTCAGAGTTTTCTACCACCGAAGAGTATGCTCCTCTGAGGCTTTTGAGGATCTGCGGGTGGTATGTGCATTCCTTTGCTGTCCAGATAACTTCCCTTTGTGGGGAAAAAAATCCATTTTCTTCAATTTTTGGTGTTTTATTGCTTTCCTCTTCTGGAAAGTTATTTTAAAACTAGAAGTGCTGTTTTTTAACAGACTGCCTTGAGACTGTAACATTCTTTTAAATGGAGTTGTCATTTTTTATGTCATTTTAGAAGTGGTGTAAAGTAACTGAAGACATTTTTTTCCATGGAGAAATTGTATTTATTTTACTTTTGTGATGCTGGCATAGTGTTTTAAAGTGCTTTTTACTGTGTTTTTCTGTCAAAAAAAGTAGCATTTGTGGACTGTTAGCATTTACCAGCAGTTGCTGTTTGTCTTTGTTGGGGTAAAAGGCACTGTTGTCCTTCAAGAATGCAACTGCAGTCATAACATGTGGGTTGTACTGCCTCAGGCAGCCCTCGGTCGGCCGGATTCCAAAGTCTGGGTCCGACGTCGGCTGATGTCACATTTCTCTCCGACGTCAGAGCGGCTGGAGTACATAAGCATCAGCCGATGCCATCTTCTTCAGTCTTTCTTGCCGCGCGGTGCCCGAAGCAGAAGCAGTTCGCAAGTGCCGGTTGGTCAGCTCCTGTATTCTTCGATTCCGAAGTCATCAAAAAAGCTAAGTACCCCGTTGGGGACCTTTTCTTGCCTCAGCCGATGTCAGAAATTACTGAAAAAGTTAACAATTGTCTTTCTTGTGGTAAACAAATACCTCATAAGGATTTCCACTCTTACTGTCTTGCTTGCCTTGGCCCAGACCACGACGTCTCGGCCTGTGTAGCCTGTGCTCGCTTCAACAAGCGCACTCTCAGGCGCCAGGCGGAGTTCGCTGAAGATTTTTTTGGCGAAAAATTCGCTTACACAATGCCTGACATCCTCGGCCCGCGTCTACCACCGACTCCACGCCAAAACCTATCGCGGGTGCTCTGGTTCCCTCTGAGACGGTCTCTCCACCGCTCCGAACCGAAGACACCGCATTACCGACGACTCCTATTCCGGTTATCACTCCGACGCCAGTTATTGATTTTCCTCCGGATACCGAAACCGAGGAAATGCCCGAGACCATTGCTGTAGACAAGGTCACTCCTGCATGTGGAGCTGCCAGGCCTCCTATGGCCATGTCTATTAAGGCCTACACCAGGGCTAAGGCAGCCAGCAAAACAAAGCATCTTACTACTAAAACCTTTCCTCAGCCTACTCCAGAGACACAAATTATGTCTATGGCTGCTGATTTAATTTCTATGATTAGAGGTTCACAGGCCCATCCTGAGAGAGGATCCCAGCCTCCTTCTGATAAAAGACCCCGGATTGAACCCTCTGACCCTATTCCGTCAGATGAAGACTCTGAGGGCTCTGTCCACTCTGATAGCCAGGAAGAGCTCTTCCAGACGTATGAGGACTTGGATGCAGAGGATTCCATCCCCTCGGCCTCCCCGCCTGAGGATATTTCTTTTGGGGAAGTTCTGCATACCATGAGGGAACATTTCAAGTGGCAAGGCCAGGAATATTCTGATTCCAGAAAACGCTTTCGGACTTTCCTTAAGAAGCCCCAGCACAGGCCCTTAGCCATTCCTCCTGTACTTGATGTTTTGGATGATTTATATTCTGACTCTAGTGTTACCCCTGACTCTCTTCCTCCTGCTCCAGCCAAGCCAGACAGGTTTTACAGGGTCCCAGAAACTCATTCCCATTTATTCAGGGGCCCATACTGCTGATTTGGAAACTATTTCTCAGGGGCCTAAAGGAGTTTCAGCTTCCACCTCTAAAAATCCATTGCCCTCCAACAGGGAAGCTAGGTCATTAGAGAGATGGGGCAAAAAGGTTTACACATCCACTACCTTATCTATGAGAGCTTTGAATTGCCTTTTTCATATGTTACAATATCAGGATTTCCTTTTAGAAGATTTACATAAAACATTGGCCATTCCTGATCCTTTAGACAGGAAGGCTTTGCAGGAAGCAGTACATAACACTCAGCAAGTAAGCAATCACTTCCTGCAGTGTGGATATGATGCACTGGAAGCTTCATGTAGGGCAGCTATGACAGGGGCAGTCATTCGTAGACATGCATGGTTAAAAGATCAACCTCTACCAGATCATGTAAAGGCAAAACTTCTGGATGCACCTTTGGAAAAGAACAAGCTTTTTGGTGGTAATGCTAAGGATGTGTTAAAGACCATCGAGGAAAAAGCAAAATCAGTTCAGACGGTGAAAGATTTCCTCCAGGTTCAACCCCCCAGATTCAGTAGGAATTGGCCTTCAAAAAACTGGTCCTTTCATAATCCAGAAAAGTTTCAAAGGGGTAAAAACAGACGTGGCCGAGGAAGAGGCCAATACAGAGGTCCTTACAGGGGACGACAATGGCAGCCAAGAAACCAAAGAAGTGACGCAGGGGTTTCACCTGCCCCACAGCCACAATCTCAATGACTTTCCTCTACTTCTGCCTACCAGGGAACAAATAGAAGCTCCCTTGGGCGAGAAATTATCTCTGTTTGCAGAAAATTGGCACAGACTGACAAAGGACAAATGAATTTTGGACATTATAGACCGAGGCTACAGGTTCCATTTTCATACCTTGCCAAGAAAACAAGGCATGCCAAACCTACCACAAAACCAGAGGGCAGAGGCTATCAAGCAAATCTCTCTGCTGACTCGGATGAAAGCAATAGAAAGAGTTCCACAACAAGAACAAGGCCAGGGGTTTTACTCAAGACTGTTCCTTGTTCCAAGAAAAGAATCTCAGTGGAGACCAATACTGGATTTGTCCGCATTAAACACCTTTCTCATAGTACCAAAGTTCAAAATGCTGACTCTACAGCAACTCCTTCCCATGCTGGGCAAGGGGTCTTGGCTGATTACTCTGGACCTCAAGGAGGCATACCTGCATGTCCCTATCAGACACAGCTGCAGAAGATACCTCAGATTTCTTGCAGGGCCAGAGCATTATCAATTCTCAGCATTGCCATTTGGCTTATCTACTGCGCCCAGAGTATTCACAAAACGCCTGGCTTCAGTAATTGCTCATTGCAGGCTCCAAGGGATACAAATTTACCCATACCTGGACGACTGCCTCATACAAGCGGACGACAAATTGATGTTGACAAAAAACTTGGACTATGTCATACGATTACTTCAAGCTCTGGGATACACAGTCAACTTTCAAAAGTCAAGACTGCAGCCATCCCAGCAAATATTCTTCTTAGGAGCCAAATTAGACACAGCCTCTCAAATGGCTTACCTGACAGAAGACAAGCAAGAGAAGTTAACTCATTACTTCAAAGGTTTAGCAAAACTCACCCAGATGACTGCAAGGAGATTCCTACAGGCCCTGGGTTACATGGCATCCTGCATTCTCCTGGTTCCATTAGCAAGACTACACATGAGAAAGCTTCAATGGTACCTAAAAAGCATTTGGTCTCAGCACAACAACAACTTGGAGACAACCATACCGCTCATTCCATGCCTACAAAAGGAATTCCTATGGTGGGCCTCGGTGAGCCAGGCCAACACAGGTATGTCATTCAAAAAACCACAGATAACACAGACCATGACCACAGACGCCTCAGACCTTGGATGGGGGGGCGCACATGGAAGGCAGGTGTATACAAGGACAATGGTCTCAAAAGGAAACACATCTGCATATAAATCAAAAGGAAATGCTGGCAGTAATGCCATTGAGTCCTTACAACACCAACTTCAACAAGGCCATTTACTGATACGGACAGACAACACCACTGTGATGTGGTATATAAACAAGCAAGGGGGCACCCACTCTTACCCCCTTTGCAGACTGACAATGCATCTTTGGGAAAAATCACTGAGCCTAAACATCCAGTTACAATCCCAGTTTGTTCCAGGCAAAGACAATGTGCTGGTGGACAGCCTAAGCAGGAATTTCACAGATCCACACGAGTGGAGGTTACATCCGAAGATCTTCACACAACTCACTTCGACATGGGGCAGGCCAGACGTAGACCTATTTGCCCCTCACCTCAACCATCATCTACAAAAATTCTGCACAAGGACATACCATCCAAAAGCTTGGAAAATAGATGCTCTCTCATTCAACTGGAACTTCCTAACAATCTATGCATTCCCACCTCTGCCACTGATACCTCAGTACTACTAAAGATCAAAGCAGAGAGACCCAAGGGAATCATAATAGCTCCGGACTGGCCAAGACAACACTGGTACCCACTACTACGGAGCATATGTCACACCAGGAGGTGGGCCCTTCCCCAATGGCCTCTACTTTTGACTCAACAGAATCTCAAAACAGTACATCCAAACCTTCAGACCCTGCAGCTAATAGCCTGGGAGATCCCATAAATAACCTCAACCTATCTCTCTCCAAGGAAGTTCAGCGGATACTAACAGAGGCTCGAAGACCATCCACCAGAAAGGTTTACTTAGCAAAATGGAAGAGATTCAGCAATTGGAATACCAGCAAGGGGCATGATGCATCATTGTTGAACATCCCACTCATCTTGGAATATTTGTCGGATATGCTAAAGAACGGCCTCTCATATTCTTCCATAAAGATACATGCATCAGCTATTTCAGCTAGATATAACACTGATCCTCCTGTCTTTTCACACCCTTTGCTAAGGCAATTCCTCAGGGGAATCAAGAACATCAAGCCACCAAGAAAGGCCCCAGTGCCAGCCTGGGACCTCAATTTTGTCCTAGAAAAACTGCCTCTACCTCCTTTTGAGCCAGCAGCTTCAGTTGATTTGCAATTCCTCTCATGGAAGACAGCTTTCCTGTTGGCAATTACCTCAGCAAGAAGGGTTTCAGAACTACAGGCCCTAATGGCAATACCACCGTTCATAATTTTTCATAGAGACAGGGTTTCATTAAGGACCAACCCTACTTTTATGCCAAAGGTGGTATCTAGGGTTTCTTTGAATCAAGCTATTCATTTGCCTGCTTTCTTCCCCAACCCTGAGAATAAGGGGGAAAGACTGTTACATACCTTGGACATTCACAGACAACTTCGATACTACCTGGACAGAACCAAGGCCAGTAGGAAGTCTGAACAACTTTTTGTAGCTTACGCCCCTGTAGTCCAAGGAAAAGCAATTTCAAACAGACAATTTCAAAATGGATTGGACATTGCATCAGACTGTTATTCCTTTCATGGAAAGACTGTTGTAGCCAATGTCAGACTACATTCCACAAGAGCTACAGCCACCTCTACAGCATTCTTAAGAGGGGTGCCTACTAAGGACATTCTAGAAGCTGCTACATGGAGCTCCGTGCATACATTCTCCAAACACTACAATCTCCCTCTATACTCCAGATCCAGAGCAGGCTTTGCTTCGGCAGTCCTGCAGGGTTTGATTGCCACACCATCTTTTTCCTAGAGCATACCTCCTCCCCCAGCTAAGCTATGGTATTCTACCCACATGTTATGACTGCAGTTGCATTCTTGAAGGACATAGTACAGTTTTGTACCTACCATAAATGTAGATGTCCGATAGACATGCAACTGCAGTCGGATTTTCCCTCCCTCCATACCCCTCTATGCCTAGGATCCTCTCCTATCCCTGTTTCTCTTAGCTGGGGATATCTGTTATGGTGTATTTGTTTTATTGCTCATTTATTTCTCTGGAATCCTGTTTTTGTCTTCCAATTTGATTACAGCCTTCCTTGGAGGGTACCAGGCATCTGGGGCAAGAAACACTGAAGAAGATGGCGTCGGCTGATGCTTATGTACTCCAGCCGCTCTGACGTCGGAGAGAAATGCGACATCAGCCGACGTCGGACCCAGACTTTGGAATCCGGCCGACCGAGGGCTGCCTGAGGCAGGACAACCCACATGTTTTGACTGCAATTGCATGTCTATCGGACATCTACATTTATGGTAGGTACAAAACTGTACTTTTTTGGCTTGACCATGGAACATACTACCAGTCCCAAGGTTGTTTCTTCTTCCACCTCAAAAATAAGAAATCAAGCTAACATCCTTTGCCACCACAGCAGGCTAGCAGTTTGACTCAGCTGCAGGTGGGTGACAGTGCTATGGCCATTTGTTGTACCTCATACCTCTTATCTTTTTCCCTGGATTCCTCTGGTGTAGCACCTTTAGCCACTATGGACCGGGATTAGTCACGTCCTCTGTGATTGCCGGGATACCCCTTAGTGGGCAAGGGAGAGAGAGCCCTCTTGTTGGCCTGGGATAGGGAACAGGGAAGGTTTCCCTGTTATGTCAGAATGTTATGCCCATTCCTGGGGAAGCTGCTGCCACCGTAATAACACAGCTGACCATATTTTTCCTGTCAAATAGAAACAGAAAGCCAAGCATATATTGTTTTCTCCTCAGTTTTCTTTGGATAGTAATAGTTTACTTTGTCTGGATCAGGATTTAATCCGGGCTATTGACCCTTATTGTAAAGTAGTGTCTTGTAAAGGAAAGAGGGATTCAAGATTCTGAATCTGAAGAGGAAGATGTAGAAAAAACTCTGTGTCCCTGCATTTCTGATTCAGACTCAGAGGAGAACTCAGTTTGAGTCTTCCTGTGGGTGTTTATCTGAGACTATTGCTAGAACGTGCCAGTGTTTTCAGTGAGAGGATACTGAGGTTTCTCAGTCGCTCAGAAAATATTATGAGCTGTTGCAGAAGGATTTTCCATAACCTATGCCTCTTCCTCCTGTTCTGTCTTCTTTAGAGGATTTTTGTGTTAATGCCTGCAGTTTTCCCGATATTCTGGCAGCTGCCCCTACAAAGGCGGATAGGATATAAAAAGTTCCTCAGTCTTTTAAATTTTTATGTACAATTACCAAACCTGACCCAGCAGCTGTAACTTTAGTTGATCTCCCTGCTGCTAAGCACTTAGTTAATTCCAATCCTACTTTTTCTGATAGGGTTGGGAAAATTATTGATAGGTAGGGGGGAAAGTGCATACTTCTGCAACTTTGATTTTCAGAATTTTGAATGGCCAGGCTCAAATGTTTGTTTTGGCAAATTGTGAAATTATGAGGAATGATTGATCTCCAGTTTCATCTTGTGAGGAAAAACATCTGTTTTAAATAACTTGCTTTCTTCTGTTCCACACGTCACTACTACTTGTTTATAGTGTATGATGACTGTGTTGATACTTCTTCCAGAGTTACAGCCATTGGCACTGTTTTGAGGAGGTTTGCATGGCTGCATTTTCAGAACCTTCCAGATAATGAAAATTAAATTTTAAATTCTCCCTATGATAGAGATTGTGATTTATCCCTCTGTTACAGAGGTCAAAAAGTGTGATGAAAAGGGCAAGCTGATCTATGGGAATCTTAAGTTGTTTCAGCCCTTCTTTTCCAAATGTTTAAGGGATTTTTTCTCTGCATCTAATTTCACCAAACAAGAATAAAATAAAAAAATAAGCAGTCTTAACCAATTGCAGGTAAACAGACTTTTAAGAAAAAATGGCAAGGGAGTTCCAAAAAGAAACCTTAAACTTTCCCAAATCAAGGACAGTCCAACAAGTCTGAATGACTGTTCAGGAGACCCCCTGAATTCCTCCTACCCTGGCCCTTTTTTTCTTCTAGAAAGTCTGAATCTCCATTTTTCTCTTCGGCCAGATACTTTCAGGCAAATGGGTTCTGAAAATAATTTGTTAAAGTTACAAATGGCAGTGGGAGGAAATACTTCCTTTCCAGGGATCATTCCTTTTCCTCCAGGGCGGACTTTTTTGTTTCCACTGGTTCTTCTTCACATACTATCACAAGGAATGATAGAATCAGTTCCTCCTTCTCAAGTGGGAGAGAGTTTTTAATTCAAGAATGTTCCTAGTGCCAAAGAAACAATTTTTGTAGACCAGTTTTGGATCTTTCTTTTCTAAACCTGTTTGTGATGGTGCCCAAATTCAAAATGATGGCACTTCACAACCTGTTACCTCTTCTTTGTCTCTCTCAAGTTTCCTTGCAACACTTGACTTAAAAGATTCTTATCACATCTGTATTTTTCCAGACTTCAGACATTTCATAAGATTATCAGTTTTCTGCCATAACCTTTGGTTAACTATCCACTGAACCAAGAGTCCTGACAAAGTGTCAAAGTTATTGCAGTCTACAGGGTCTACACATTTGTATGTATTTAGATGACTTGCTTATCTTTGCTGAGTCTTTTTCCAACTGTCCAGAATCTGTCTATTTCTCTGTCTTGGGTGAGAGATCTGTTACCGAAGCTGGGATTCTAAGAGAACATTCAAAAGACTTTCTTGACTCCTTCACACAGGACTGTGTTTTTGGCATCTCAGTCGGACACCTCAATCAAAGACCTTTTTTTAAGCACACACACACACACACACACACACACACACACACACACACACACACACACACACACACACACACACAATAAATCTTTACCTAGATCTGCTTTAAGGTTTTCCTCACAGACTTCAGTCACTGCGAGGGAATACTTCAGGATTTTGGGTCTCATGGAGTCTGTGATTCTCATGATATCCCTGGTAAGACTCCACATGAGAAAGGTACAGTGGTGTCTGAAATTTCTTTGGTCCCATTATCAACACCCTTAGTCTTTTAAAATCCAAGTGCTGTAGTTTGCAGAAGAGAAATCGCTTGGTGGAGGACAACAGATATCCTTAAATCCAGGATCCCATTTTCCCTCCCTGCTCAAAAGCAGTCAGTCACCATACATGATTTGGACTTTGCTTAGGGAGTAGATAGTCTGGAGAGATAAAATGTGGCAGGTGTGGGACACAAGCAGATAAATATCAAAGGAGATGCTTGCCCTGATCAAGGCAGTCAACTCTCTCTGACCTATACTTGGTCCCCCAGACCTCTTCAAGGGGTTACTGACAATACCACAGTCATGTGGTACAACAACAAGCAAAGGGTAACATAGTTGCCCCCCCCCCCTGCAGAGTAGCCATTGTAGCTTGAGATATAGCTCTACTGCACAGTCTTGCTCTACAATTAATCTACATTCCGTCAGAGCAAAAGTTTGTGGCAGATAAGCTGAGCAAGACCAGAGCAGAGCCTCATGATTGGAAACTAGCTTAGGGGGTCTTCCAAGATGTGATCCATCGCTGGAGACTTCATCAAGTAGACCACTGGGTCATTTCTGAATAATCAACTGGCAAGATTCTATTCCAGGACTCCATGCAAAAAGGTCAGGAAGACAGATGCCATTTGTCTTCCTTGGACAGGAATGTTCCTGTATGCTTTTCCACTAATATCCAGGTGTATTTCTGAAGATTCAGAAGGACTCCCCCAAGATCCTTGTGATGACTCTCTTCTGGCCCAGGCAACCATGGTTCTCCCTTCCACAGGAAATGTGCAGGGGCAATTTACCACAAACTTCCTCACAGACTTGATCTACTCGCACAAGAACAGGGATGTGTGATATACCCTAACATCAGTTATTTTTAGTTCACTGCCTGGATGATAGGGTCTTAATTCCTTTTAGGCACCTAATTAGTGAGGACGTGCAGCTGGTACTAATGGTGGCAAGAAAGCCTGCTACGAGAAATTCCTATATTAGCAAATGGAAAAGTTTTTTTATTTGGTGCAAACAACATAACCAGTGCTCATTTGGTACTAGTTCTCAGATTCTGCAGTATTTGTGATAGCTACTATCTTATGGTCTGTCTTATTCCTCAGTCAAGGTTCCATTTTTCAGCCATTTCAGCATGTCTGCCCATTGATCCTCCTCCTAAAATGCAGTCTCTTGTTAAAAGTATTCTTGAAGGGTTTTGCATTAGAGGCCTCCAAGAAAACCAGTGTCCCCTTGTTGGGATCTTAATTTTGTGTTAGAGACGCTAATTCTTGCTTCATTTGAACCAGCTAATCTGACTGATTGAGGTTCTTAATGCGAACACTTTTACTGATTGCTGTGACCACTTCAAGAAGGGTATCTGAGTTGCAAGTTTTTATGGCGAGTCAACCCTCTGTCACTTTCTATAGAAGAGAGTTTCTTTGAGAACTAATCCTTCTTTTATGCATTAAGTGGTATCCGAGTTTACTTTAAGCCAAACTATCCAGCTCTCTCTGTTTTCTTTCCTGAACCTAAAAATTGGGGAGAAAGGATACTCCATACCTTGGATGCCCACAGACAACTCAGGAAATATCTTGACAGAACTAAGTCTATCATACCTTCCGATTAGTTGTCCATTTCTTGTGAAGGTAAGAAGGGGGTAACCTGTGTCAAAACAGACTATTTGCAAATGGTTGTCTAAGGCTATACACGTTGTCTAAGGCTATACATGCACCACAACAAAACTATTCCAGGCAGGGTCAAGGCCCACTCTGTCAGGGCCTTGGCTTCATGTGTGGCTTTTTGGAAAGGGTTGGATTCTAGAAGCTGCTATGTGGCCCCTCTGTACATACTTGTACAAAGCACTGTCAGCATGAATTCCTTTTCTAAGTCCAGAACAAGCTTTGCTAGGACTATTCTCCAGTTGCTCATGGACTCTTCTCCTTTCACCTCCCAAATGGATTTAGCTAAGGTAGTCTACCCATATAGCTAAGGCTACCGCAACAGTGTTCAGTATGGTGAATGTAGTACAGTTGTGCAAGCAAAACCTGCTATAACCATAGATGTTTGAATGATCACTGCTGCAGTAGTTGCTTCCTCCCTCCATCCCCTTGTTTTTTTATGTGTTTTTTATGCCAGGATGTGGACAGATTTTGTTGCTCCTGACATTGTCCTTTTGGAGGCACAGCTTCCCTCTCTCTGCTGGCAAGAATGCCCTGAAGGACTTGGTGCCAAATTTGTCTTTTAGTGAGCTCAGCTTAAGCTGCCTGACAGTTTGTGTGAGTGGAGGATGCCCTGAAGCTTTGGAATCTGGCTGTTTTTACCCTTGGCAGGATGTAACCCATATAGGTAAGGCTGCTGCAGCAGTCTTTGTTACATCATAGCTGTCTGTATAAGCCCACCTTTAAATGACTCTGATGTTGGTTTGGAAAAATTGGGGTGAGCCCCTTGCCTTCCAGGTATCTGCCTGCAGTTCAGAAACTCTTGTAAATGGTCTGTGAGCTATCGTAAAGTAGTAAGTAGGTTGATTTGCACCAGGTCTTTGTTTACATAGTGTAACATGTTAGGTTTGGAAATGAGTAGTGCACCATTAAAATGCATGTTGCAGTGGGCAGCTTGGGGACCATCTGTTGAACAGGAGGAGCTAGTCCGCGGTTTGTTTTAGTTACTTAATCAACATGCCACTGATTGCCAGTTACAGAAGTATAAAAAGTAGCTGCCTGGATGGCTGGAATCAGGAAGTCTGTTCTTCATCTGAGGAGCAGCAAAGATGAAGGTCCTGGAGGTGTGGATAAGCCAGCCCAGTAACATTTATATCTGATGAAGTAACTTAAATGCATAGCTGGAATTGACAGATTGAGACCAGCAGCTATGGACTTTTAAATACAGCCTGGTATCTGGAGGGCAATGAAAGACTGAAGAACTACTGAGTAAAAATATTGCATATAAATCTGAGAAGCCAAAGTGGTCTCCTTATCATTTTATTTGAATGATTACATTTGGAGTAATAAACCTAGTTTTAATATATTTATGTATTTATACCAGCATCTGATTGTACTGGCAAATGTAGCGACCAACTCCAAGACTGCTTATTGTGAAGAAACTAAACCATGGAGAATGGCAATCATATGTGGTTACCTTTGAGTAATATGCCACCTCAGAGAACTGGGGCCAAGATGACTAGGCAAAAATCCTGCCTTCCCAAAAGAAAGAAGATGTACTGAAATGTAATTTGGGGGAGAGAAAATTGATTATATAGATTATGCCAAACTTAAAAAAAGTTTGGTCACGGCAGGCATCACCCCTTGTACTGCATCCAGTAAGATGATGTAACTGGACTTCTAATGTTGTTAAATCAGTAAGCGCACAAGTATGTGATTTAAAACATTCTAAAGGTTGGTGTGAACCTGATAGCAACAGTTACAAATTTACCGTAAGTTACTTTAAAGAATGAATTTTACCCATAGACAGGTTTAAAAGAGCTCTGTGCATTAATATAAAATTGGACATCTCAAAGTGATCCCAAGAACTCTGGTAAGCAAGCAACTTCAGTAGAATGCTTACTAGTTAATGGCACACCTCTAAAGTTGATTTATTTTAGCATCTTAACCTAAAATTGCTGTAATAAATTTTCTGTCTTTTATGAAGCAACAAGTGATGAATTTGTTTGAAATGTATGTGTGTGGGGAGTGAAAGGCAGTGACACTCTGGCAGAGATCCAAGAATCAAAAGCAGGAGAAGGTAGTTGGCATAGAAACTGTAAATGGACTAGAACTTGCAATGTGGTTAAGACAGTAAAAAAAAAATAATTGAGCCATGTTTATGATGAGATGATTAAGCAACAGAAGCCTAAAATTGTAACTGATGCTTTAGGAAATGCAATAATCACACTGGGAATATTAAAACAAAAAGCAATATAAAGACAGAATTCTTCACAATAACTTACAAGGGATGCTAGCATTGAAACAAAAACAGCTGGGTACTGGAATGAAGACCCACTAAAAGCAAATAAATAATTGTAAATAGTGGGCAGGAGATAGTTAAGGAAATACAGTGGTCTGAACTGATAGTGTGAAGCAAAGAATTCAAGTGAAGGCAGACTATAAGCAGCAGTTAAAAGACAAAACTGACCATAATTTGTCATGATCTTTGCTAGATCACTGTTTCAATAGCTATTACAATATGGAACATATCCTGGCAAGGATACCATACATCTGGCAAGACTACAAAGTTTCAGGCTCCTTTCTCATGCATCATGTATCTGTAGTAGCCATTACAGTATGGAACCTACCCTGCCAAAGATACCATGCGTCTTGCAAGACCATAAAGCATTTAGACTCCTTCCTCATGCACCATACATCTGCCCTTATCATGAGAGGATGTGGTAGTATCAGTGGAACATATGGACTTGCCAAATCTCAGAGCTGTCTTGCCATTAGTATGCTTATACAGATTCTTGTCAGCTGTGTGTTGTGTAGTACCATAAGTTAGCTTCAGCTGCTTTGTCATTGTTTTTAGCACCTTTAGTAAATTATCACTTAAGACACAGGCAAATGTACATTTATATAAAAGAAAATATATATTAAGTTGTTCCCAGTTACATACATTATACATCACATATGTTCTTTTGTATACTTTTTCATCAGTCGAACATTACATTAATTGCTCAATTCCTGCATTCCCTTTAACCTCACTCCTCCAGAACAATATTCTGCATGTATTGTTCCTACAATTTACATTTATTTCTATGTAATTTGCCCCTAATCTTTCCTAATGATCCCACTTCCAGTTCTTTTATCTGTTATAAAGTACAGTACAACAGGTACAGTTGGTTTAGACTCTGATTTCTATTTCTAGTAATTGCCTTTTTGACAGCCACCAGAATTAAACTTAAGGTCTTATTATGTCTAGGCAGTTCAGGTCCTGTATCCTAGCACAAAAGAATAATTTCTTTACTAACACCCATGTGCTCATCCAATATTTCTGACGGAGTACTTTGTAGGGAATTTTTAAAATATGCTATCATTCCACTCCCAAAACACATTCCCAGTTACCTCTTACTTTGCCATCACACCTCCAACATGTGCCATTTACCCAAGGAAAAATTCTTTGGTGTCTTCTTGGGGTATAAGTATACCTATACAAACACTTCCAAGTAAAAATCCTAAATCTTCTAGAATGTTTTGCATACTTGAGAGACATGCATATGCCTTCCCTTTGTTCCCTTATAAATTGCTTATTTAATCTCTCTTTCTCTTGCAAATTGTTTTGAACCTCCTATGATTGATTCCTATAGCTATGATGCAGTATTTTATATGCCGTACTAATTATCCCTTTTTTAACAACAGCATCTGTTCTAGATTCAGCTAAAAATTCTATCAGCGCGAGTCTTTCACTTACATTTCCACTATCCCTTTCTGTTTATCAGTACTCTGACATCAGTCCCTGGTAGGGAAGGCAGTGTCTAGCCTGTAGTCCAAGTGTCTTCTTGGCATTTCTCCATTCTGTTACAATTCCCTCTCTTGTTATATGGTCTCAATGTCTTGGTTCCTTTGCCAGTTTTCTCCAGTAAATTCCATTCCCTCCTTGCTTATTCTCTATACCTCTAATTGCAGTCATCCCTATCGACAAAAATCTGCTGTCAACATTCTTGTATTGGCTTAGTTCTTTGAATGCATTCTGCTATTTTATGAATATAATAATCTATATGGCTGTTATTCTCTTTAAGGCATGCAAATATCCCACTTTCTCTCCTTATTTTTGACTTTCACTCCTGTTTCATTATCATCCCTTTCCAATTTGAATTATAACTTTCTGCTTGTGTTTTGTATATGAGCCTTAATTGTGTAGCTCTAAAATATCCCTTTAAATTAGGTAATCCTAAATCACCTTGTTCTGTTGGAAGGATCAATTTATCCTATTTGACCTTTACCCTTTTCCCCTCCCAGATAAATTCCTTCAACTTTTTCCTCTGGTTGATTAATTCTTGTCTGTTATCCCTAATAAAGCTTTCTAATTAACTGTATTATTGTATCAGGGAATGCAAATGCTTCCATTGCTCTGCTAATAAAATCCCAGCTTAATCTGTCGAATGCTTTTTTTGCATGAAGACCTACCAGCAACAGCGTAATTTTCTTACATTTTGCTTCCCTCTTGATCATCATTGTACTTTTAATGTTGTCAGATGTTTGCCTCCTGTCATATTGATACATATCTATAATTTTTAGCAACACCTATACCATTCTTTTAGCTATTTTAGACATAAACACTTTGTAATCCTAATTTAAAATTGAAATGGATCTTTACCTTTTTTAGATATACCAGCCACCACAGCTTTTTTCCAAGATGTTGGTGCTTCCCCTCCTTTTAAAGTATTGCTAAAAAAAGTCCATATATTTATCACATTCTCCCACAGCTTCCAAAGCACAACAGGAATACCATGAATTCCTGGAAACTTTCCTCCAGTTTGATTATACATCACCATTTTTATCTCATCTTCTCCTCTCTTTACTGCTAATTGTTGATCCTCATCTACCTCTGACCTTGGCATATGCGAGTCTTCCATAAATATTTTCATTTGTGCACTTGATTTCTGCATTTCTTTGCTTTATACAAATGCTAATAAAATTTCTGAAATGTCTCCAATACCTCTACAGGATCTCTGGTTATTTTTCTTGTTATAGGCTCCCTAAGTTTGGCATCGACCCTTTCTACTTTCTGTTGCCGAAGTCATTCTGTTAAAACATTTTATGCTCTAGTTATTATCAAAACAGTTGCTTAACAGCAGTCTTTCTAAGCTCATGCACATTATCCATATATTACTTTACATTCTCTTTAGCACTCTGATGTTGTTGCAATACTTTAACGTTTGTCATCCCTCTAAATAATTTCTGTTTCTTAACTCATTCCCCACGATGGAACTCTGTAAGTTTGCACTGTAACTGCCAGTGGGCAGAGGATAAGTTCTTTGCTGGAATTAAATTATGTCCTCACATTTCAAACAAATGTTCATATCTCTGGAACCACAGAAGTTGATAAAGTGTATATTTCAAACTGTTCAGCACAAACTGTTTTTGTAGTGGTAACACACTAGGTTTTATAAGTCACAGTAAACACAGTAACTATTAAGTTTGTAATATTTTGTAAAAAGCTTGCAATATCTCGGCAACCACTCAAGGTACACACATACTGTAATTGGAATTTTGTTCAGCTGAGTGCTTTCATATAAGATAAAGCGTCTTTCTGTGCTGCTTGATGAGATATTTAGAAAAACATAAAATGTATGACACTAAATAAATATACAAACAACAATTAATATCTCTCTACCTGTAGTAGACCTAGATCAAATATATACTTTGGTTGTGTTTGCCATTGTGAAAGCTTTAAGATTAAACATTTTAATACTTTGTAAGTAGCATGCTTTCAGAATCATTAATGTAAATAGATGAAATATTTGATGCCTAGAAGTGTTGGTAGGATGCAACTGCACAAGCACTCAGAGGTGTCACTCGGCTGTAATGAGTTAATCATCTCTCTCTCTTTTATCTCTACCGTATTTTTAAACTCCACTTTCATTTTATCCCCCTCACTAGCTGTAAATTCTGAAGACTTTTCTATCCTCCCTAACAACTCCTGAATTTATTTATTTTATTTCCAGTTTGATGACCGGGGAGGTCCACTGGGCTCAAAGAGCCTGTTTTCATTGGAGGCCCGGGGAGAAAAGCTCCA
Organism: Protopterus annectens; assembly: GCF_019279795.1. NCBI lineage: Eukaryota > Metazoa > Chordata > Ceratodontiformes > Protopteridae > Protopterus > Protopterus annectens. The sequence goes on from NC_056748.1 coordinate 728,027,525, forward strand.
ATACATAGTACAAGCTCCATAATATGAAGTACAATACACTGTGGAAACAGAAACAAACTAAGCAAATTTTACATACAAAATAGAAAAACTAAACAAAAGTTAAACAGCAGCTTGGAGAAGGATGTAAAGCATATTTACATGGTTAGTGGTTGAGAACAGTAGTACAAGGTTAAATTCATACAGAGGTTTAAATCCTCTGAGAATGATATAGAAGTAATATTAGCATGGATGAGTTCTTTATGCGTGAATATTAGCATGATTTAAATTAATACAGAGGTTTAAATCCTCTGAGAGTGATATAGAAGTAGCATTAGCATGAAGGCAGTACATAGGGTTAATCAATAGTGTGTAAGGAAGAACAAACGTTGTGTGTTATAAAGTATTTATGTATTAGGCAGGTTAGGTAGGTGGAGTGCAGTTGCATTTCCATTTTTGGGAGAGGTAAGAATGCAGTTGAGTTTTGAAGTGTTCTCAGAAATTCTTAGAGATGGAGGGAGAGAATTCCATTTTTTGGCGACGGAAAAGGATAGGAGAAACTGACCAATGGGATGGTTTGGTTTATAAACAGAGATTAGATTTTGGTGGTTAGATCTTAGAGTTCTGTTTGGGGTGTGTAATGTTAAGATGTTTTAGTGCTGGGCATATAGTTGGTTTGAAAATAAGCTTGTGAGGGGTGACGAGTTGGAGGTAGTCAGGGTAGTGTGGGAATTCTAGCCATTGCAGCTGGTGGACAGGTTTACAGTGGTGAGTGGAGTATTTGGAAGTGGTGGCGGACTTTGGGTGAGGGTCTGTCTTGTTGAGGGGGAGAGGAAGTGGGAGTTTCTGTACAGCATGCCAAGTTTCTGATGGGTTTTCTTTATATTTAGCTGAATATGGGTATCAAATTTTAGGTGTTTGTCAATAGTAACTCCAAGAAGTTTAGCAAAAGGAACAACTTCTATAATAGAGTGGGCAAGTCTTGTAATCTTGAAAGAGGTTTTGTCTAGGTGGATAGATTTTGAGGGAGAGAATAGAAGGATCTTTGATTTGTTGGCATTCAAAGAGAGATGATTTTGGAGCATCCAGTTCTCAGTAGTTGAGTAGGCAGTTTGAGTTTTTGTTTGGAGCTTAGGGAGGTTTGATGCAGAGCAAACTAAGGTTGAGTCATCTGCATATTGTACTATCTTAGTGTTAGGAATGGCTGCATGGAAATCATTAATGAAAATATTGAAGAGCATATGGCCAAGAATGGATCCCTGGGGTACCCCGGTTGGGGTGGGAAGGAAGGCTGAGGTTCCAGTCTTCCATTTTACTGCCTGAGATCTGTCAAAGAGGTAGCTGCTGAACCAGGTAATGGTGTTTTGTGAGAGGTTAAGATTGGAAAGGTGTTGAAGAAGGTGGGTATGGGAGACTGTGTCGAAAGCCTTGAAGAGGTCAAGGAGGACTGTGGATACAAGTTCTCCGGAGTCATGGGCATGGTTTACGATGTCTAGATAAGAGAGAAGAGCTGTTATTGTGCTATGGCCAGGATGGAACCCATGTTGTGTTGGGGTGAGGAGTTGGTTATGTGTAATCAATGGCATGAGCTGGAGGTGGATGCATTTCTCAAGAATTTTTGAAATAGGGGAGAGAATCGCTATGAGTCGGAAGTTGGAGATATTATTTTTGCCTCCTTTATGGAGGGGTAGGATAAAGGCTGCACGCCACAGTTTGGGGACATATGATGCTTGTATGGATCTGTGGATGAGTATGCTAATGGGGATGGCGATTCTGTCTGCTGCAATTCTTAGAAAGAGTGAGGGGATATTGTCAGGGGCATTGGAGCAAGGCTTAAGCTTAGAGAGAAGTTGTTTTATATATGAGGGTGGGGATGGGTTTGAGGTGGAATATGGGGGGTGAGTTTGGGGTGAAAGGTTGGGCAGAGGATTTGATTTGGGGGGAGGTGTTGTTGTTTGTGAATATTTTAGAGAGTTCAGCTATAGAGATAGTAAAGAAGGAGTTGAACAGAGTAGCTATTTCTGGGTCAGATTTACTAGTGTCAGGGTAAGGGTTGTTTTTGGTGCCGGGTTGATAAGTGAGTTGATGGATTTCCAGAATTATATGGGGTTAGAGGAATGGTTAGACTGGAGTTTGATATAGTATGCTTTTTTGTCTTGTATGATACTTTTTTTGGCTGAGTTGCGGAGTTGTTTATATTTAAGAAGGGTGTCATGGTGCTTATTACGATGGTAGAGTTTCCAGTTCTTGTCCCTTTGTTGCATGAGTGTTTTGGTATCTTTACTAAGTCAAGGGGCAGAATTGTTTTTTATACGTTTTATTCTTGGAGGGGCTTGGGAGTTGAGTGTCTAAGAAGGTTGAGTTGAAGAATTCAACAGCACTGTCCAGAAGTAGAGTTTTTAGTGTGTCCCAATTTATCAGTTTGAGAGAATTGGAAAAAGTTGTAGGGTAAAGTTGTTGAGATTCCGAGTATGGATATATTGGTGTAGATGAGGAGAGGAGGGGATTGCTCTATGGATGAAGGCTGGTAAGTGATCACTGATGGAGTCTGGTAAGGTGCCAGTGTGGGAGATTTTGTTTGGGTGGGAGAGAAGGATCTACTCCAGTATGGAGCCTGGGGTAATTTTTATTAGGTCTGGTTATAGCATTTGTGAGTTGAGTGAAGTTACATAGATTGATTGAAATAGTCTGGTTATTGGCAGTAATTTTGTTCCAGTGAATGTTCACATCTCCTAGGATGTATGTCTCGAGCTTGATATCATATGAGGCCCATAGAAGAATTTCCTCAAGTGTATTAATGTTGTTTCCAGGGGGGATATAGAGGGCTATAACACAAATGCTTTTCTGGTTATTTACTTTCAGATTTCCTATGACTAGTTCAGCATTGTTGAACTGTGGAATAAGATTATGGTAGGGAGTGATGGAGAGTAGGCTACAGTAGATTAAGGCTACTCCTCCACCCTTCTTTTTTAGTCAGTCTTGTCTAAGTACTTGAAACCCAGGTAGTATTCCAGAGTTTGAAATGTTAGGTTTTAGCCATGTCTCAGAGACAGCTGCTATGTCAGGTTGGGTACGGGATAGCCAAGCATGGAAGTGGGCTAATTTGTTTCTTAGACTCTGGGTATTGATGGTCAAGATATTGAGGTATTTAGGATTGGTAGTTTCCATTACCTATTTAAATTATCCTATATGGGAAGTGCCAGCGTCTCATTTTTAGTTCATTACCCTGCATTTTTTTCTTAGTTTTTAATTGGTGTGTGATCTGAAATAGTTATTTGATGTGTGAAAAAGCTTTCAATTGAATGCACATGTTCCTGTGAAATATAATTTCTATCTAGCCTAACCCAGTTATTGTAGCTTGTGGAATAATATGTAAATTCTCTGAGTTCCTACTATTGCATTCATGTTTCCCATAACAAATATTTTCATAATTTTCTATAGAAATCTACCCTCTTGTTGTTATATTTTCTCTTATAGGTTCCCCAGATGCATCATCATTATTGCGTATCAAATTGCTGTCCCTTCCTACAAGTAAAATTATCTGCTGAAAGCTGATTATTTCTCCCAAAAAACATTCTTAAGCTCCATAACAGTGGAGCTCCATAACAATGGTTTTAGGTTGAATAAGTACATGCCAGCATAATCCTCCCTTGCCAGTAGCCCTTTACTGCCACATTTCTTAATGTAAGTCAATACTCTTACCTTTTTGTTTGTACCTTTCAGGCCATTTATGTTCCAAAATAATATGGATAGTGTAGCTATTATAAGTTACTGTTCCCGCCTATTATAAATGACAGCTTTTTTAAATGTCCAATTCCAACTTTTGTGTTACATGCACACTAATGTTTGGCTGGTTGATACATTATACAGTTGTTTCTCGTCATCTCCATTTGAACCTGTTGCATTTTCAAGACTTTTTGTTTTATTGAAAACCCTCAAACACTTCCAGAACACCCCCATATCCTATTAACTTAAAACAAGAACACAACACTATTTGATATCTTCAAATAATAAAGTTAACCCTCCTGATAGGAATAATTATCTCAAAGCAACATCTGCACCCACAGGTATCACCGACCTAAAATTAAGGTCATCCATGCTAAAGTGCATGTTAGTCTGTTCTCTCACTTAATTCACTGATTGCTCTCTCTTGTTTTCTTATTTCTTCGTTCCTCCCAGATTTGAAAAACAGCTTGTATAGATTCAGGAAACATTAACTTTTAGCCTTAAGAAAACGTGCACTGGCTGTCTTTAAATAAAACTAAATTATATACTGTTCTAGTAAACACATTGACATATTTAGGCTGCTAGGAAGACACACTCTTATAAACTTGTAGTAATTTCAGACTATTTTTGTACTGTGCTGCTTGCCCTTGTATCTTTTAATTTTACATTTTCCTCAGCAAACAGTACTCCGAACTGTCAGGAGTAATTGCCTACACCTGTAGTCAGGTTATCTCCATGGAAACAAAATAACAGAATGCGTAACTGCCCCCAACTTACACTGAACATTTATTTGCTAAAAGAAAAAAGCTATTATCAGTGGTACTGCGGTAGCGTTGTCGCCTCACAGTAAGACGCTGTCCGGTTCGATTCACAGCTAGAGCGTCTTCTGCGTGGAGACATGCGTGAATGGGCATACCTTAGTTGAAGGTTGTGCATCAGGGCTGGTAACTCGGCACGTAAAAATCAACTACCAGTCATTAACAGACCGGAGTTTCGCTGTGGCGACCCCTAACTGGGAAAAGCCAAGAGACACAATCATTATACATGCAAGCCACTCAGCCCTTCCCATTACATTCACCATGTTTTAGATTAAGCCAAGGGCATTAATCCAGACATTCATTCTTGCAAAAGTAAGGCAAACCAGCTCAGCTCTTCATATATTATAATCAGTGCACTTTTACACCCCATACCCCACCCCAACAACCCAATATTACAGCATATTAACTTACACATGCTTTTGTCCAACCTTTTTTATATTGTAATGTCTACATTTCTTAAATCTAAAAAAGTACTTCATTACTTATTTTTCACATACAGCAATCACTGAAAAGGCTCAACCTCTCCCCCTCATTTAAAAAAACCCTGACTACATGCTACACAAATCTGCTTTAGTTTATATCATGAAGTGTTTTATGCAAATACTCTTGAGCAAAATTTTTACTTAGTTTTTTTTTTTTTTTTAGATTTTAGTGTCCTGCTAAAAGTTAATGATATAAAGTGAGGTATCTGCTTTTCAGTCCACCCACAAGTTTTAAAAAAGTAAACAGAATTCCAGTCTTTCTCAGCCACTTTTTCTTCTAAAGCCATATTTCAGAAATGTGATTGATACTTTATAGTCTCACATTTATTCTTTAATTTCAGTGTTACTTGTCTTTTTCCTGTTCATCTCTATCTCCCTACACCAGACTCCAGTTCATGACCAAGGTACTCCTGATTCTTCTAGTCAGCTCCAGTGCTTTTTTATGTTTCTCAAGTATTATTTTTTGGTACATTGGAGAAGGTATTACAGGCAAAGTCTCTATCTGAGCCTTATTGTCTGAAGAATGAAAAACAGAGTCCTACTCTGATTGCTAACATTTTGTTGGTAAAACTTTTGTATTTCCTCCTTAGCCTGTTTTGCATGAAAAATGTCTTTTATTCTTCAAGAAAAATATTCTGAAGGTAGCTAGAATACAACAGCTTAAATCTCACATCTGCCTGTCAATGTTCCATGGTTGTTGGTATAAATTTGCTTCTTTAATGTCTGGTATACAGTGAATAATCATTTTCCACAAACACTGTACTGTCTCCAATTTTAATACTTTGTCCTTCTGCCACAGGTTTGTCAGGATCAAGTCTTTCTGCTGGTTTGATTTCATCTTTACAAATACAGATCTTGGCTGCTTTCTCAAGGCCAGGTTTGGATAATACACTTGACGTGCCCTTTCAATTAACATATCCTGCTGTGAAATACCAGTTCAGGTTCATATTTGTGCCTTCGTAAAATTAATACAGTTTGTTCTTTCCAGTTTCTCTGGTACAGCAGAAAATCTCAGGCTATTTCTGAGTGCTCTGTCCTCTAACTCTACCATTTTTTTGAATTTTCTCTTTCTGAGAAGTCTCATACTTGCACAGCTTTTTCTTACTTTTGACCTTTTTTTTTTGCAGTTTTATCAGTTCATCTGAATAGCTGCTTAAAGCTTCTTCCTTTTTTCAGCCTTTTGTTTAAATTGGTACCACTTCAGTGTTTCATTTATTTTAATCAGTTCTGAGCACATTTGGTTACTTTTTTCCTCTAAATTACTAAAGGCTATCTGGTAGAGCTTGAACTGCCTTATACTGAACAGCTGCGGAATTCTTCTCGGTCACTGTTTTTCTAACTGATTTTATTTCTTGTTCCCAAAGTTTTTTTTTGATTGCATCCAAGCAGTGTACTTATTATTCAGTAACTGAATGAATTTTACTAAAGATGTCAAAATAATTACCCCCCAGTTTTTCAGTTTCTTTTTTTCACACTGGGAAAGCTGAAATTAAGCTGTTGATACAGTGTGCAGCCATATTGGAAATCATCCATCTAGTTTGTCTTCAGAAAGATAAGTACTCTATCAGGGATCCTTCCTTTTATCTAGAGATTTGTGTAAAATCTTGGCTGATGGCTGTCAGAAAGGGCAGGTATAGTTGTAGGTGCCAAAACCCTTGGAAAGATGCATCATCAAGTTGTTTTATTTACCTATCTTTTACGGTTGAATCTGTTATGAGTAGGCTAAATGCCGTCTGTGTTTCTTGAAAGCAGATATGTGAAGGAGTTAGCATGAGCTGCCATGTTAATAGATTCCCTTGTTGTGGTCCTACCACCTTAGGTCATGAAAAAGAAAAATGTTGATGAGAGGGGTCCGTGACAATACCTGTCCATTCACTTCTCTGTTAGTCTGTGGTTGAGTATTTCACTGGGCTGTTTACTCAGCCCACAGACTGTCAAGTCTTTTTCGCTGCAGCCATCTGCCCTGGATCCTTCTGAGGCCATTGTGGATCAGGTCCCAGACCATTCATCTGATGGAGTTAGCCAGGAAAGGAAAACCAAGAGTTATCCTGCTGAGGGTGAGGAAGGCATATGTCAGGTGCTGGTGAGGGAAGATGTTGGTAGGTTGCTAATGGAGATAGAGGGCCATACATCTGGCAGTCCCCATAAGCACACTTGAAAAGACCAAGCATTTGTCCCTTACTTCTACCCCTTTTCATAATTGGAGTCAGGAAGACTAGTTTAACTTTGCCCAGGGATTTTTCAAAGCAATCCAGTCATCTTTTTCCTGCTGCTTCTTTTATTCCTATCAAGAGAAAGAGAGGTTGTCCTGAAGAAGGCACAATTTGACATGAACCTGATCATGAAGAAGCGAATTATGCTTCCCAGATGTTTTCATCCTTAGGTTGTGAATGTGAACGACAAGATATTCTTGCTTTTGATTTGGAAAATGAGGACATTTCTTTCTGTGGTATCATTTCAAAAATGAAAGACTTTTTCAACTGGAAGGCCAAAGAAGCATCAGATTCTTCAAAGTGGTGGTATATACTTCTTCTTATGGCCTTCCCTAAACCTGTGACTATCCCTTCAGTTTTGTGTGCTCTGTAGGATGGTTTCTCCTCTGCATCTTTTTCATCAGGTTCCCTACCTCCTGCTCCCAAAAAAATTCTTACAGGTTCTATATAGTCCTAGACACGCATACTTACCTCTGTAAGAGCACTTCTGCTGACATTACCTTTATTTCTTTAGATGCAAAGAGTTACCAGAGCCTTTCTTCCACTAACCCTGTACCTAGCAATATGGATGGATACCAGATCATTTGATAGATTTGGCAGCAAAGTTTACATTTGTTCTACCTTAGCATTCAGAGAGATAAATTGCCAAACTCATTTCTAAGTATCTTTTCTCCGCTTTTTTCTGTTATGGCACAATCCTTGGCAAATTTTCCAAATGCTAGGGTACAATGCAATGTTATGGACATGTTTAATTCAGCATCTCAGGTGAATAAACATTCAACTAAATATGCTTGTGATGCTGTGTATGTATCCATGGCTGCTAGGCTGGGACAATAATGAAAAGACATGCTGTAATTAGACTTCAGGTATTTCCAGAGGGTTGAAAGATGTGAAAGCCCAATTGTTAAATGCTGTTTTGGATAAGGAATTTTTGTTTAATAAAGTCCTCTGATGATCCCAAAAGAACGAGTGAGAAGTAAACTTGGGGGTGGGGGGGGTGGTAAACAATTAATGTGAAGTTGTTCTATCTCGCCTTCATTCTCACTGATGGGTTCGGAGCCAATCCTCTGCTCCGACTTGGCCAAAAGCAAAAGCTCAAGGTCTTCAACCAGCTTGTGGCCTACTCCCTATCCCATGATGCACTGGTGCTTCCCTCAGATCTCGTTTGCCGCTTCAACAAATTAGGTGTTTCACTTGCTCTGGCCAGTGAATATAAGTATTCTCAAGTTTTAGTATATTTCTTTCAAAAATTTCCTCTTCTATATAGTTAGTGGTTAGTTTAACCAAGTTACACAAGAAAGAGCCAGGGATCTGCACACCAAATTCAAAAATCTGTGAAAAATGTCCAAACCAAGTAAGTAAACTTGTACTCAACGTTTATTCAGTTCCATTCCGATCATCTAAATGCCGAGCTAATGTACCCAAATAATTGCCTTGGGACTTAGGAGGCTTGGGATATGCTAAGCCCTCCTTATAAGCTTTAATGTCTCTTTGCAACTTTTTGACTTTGTTAGAAGTTATTTTGGAAACATACTGGTCTATACAAGTGTAGATCCGATCATAATCAAATCTATATCTAGAAAAATTAATGTCCTTCCTGATGGCTTCATCTAAAATAGTTAGCTCCTCTGAAAGAGAGGTAACTGCCTCCTGGTAATGATGGCAGATTAAATTTAAGAGCTCAAACCCATGCTTATCAAAGAGAGAAATTAAATCTTTATGGAAGGCCGATCCTTCCTCCAGGCCCGTAGGATACTGCCATGAACGGAGCCCTTTGGGTACTATTTTGGAACACTGACATTCTCCAAAATAGGCAACCTCTAACTGTAACTTTAACTTAATTAATTTTTGATCGAACAGATTTAATTTCTGAGGTAATTTGATGCTCCCCGAACTACTCTGTTCAAAAACAGAGTCTCTAGAAATGTTATGGAAGCAAAACGGGCACGTCAACCAATTGTTTAGAACTGGCTGTAAAAAAACCTCGATCCACTCCATTAAGGTTATTGGCGTTCAGTGGGGCCATCACCCCCTGGGCATTCTGGCCAGATCTCAGCGTGTTCCCCAAAGCACAAGAATCCATTTGGACTGTTCTCTGCTGTGATGGTGGCATAACAATAGCGTTACTTCCCCCAAAGTCTGATATTACAGCCTGCGATAGTTGCAGCCCATCCACCTCCTGAACAAGTGGTTGTGTGGGAGTTGAATAAAGGCCCACCAAGGACTGAGAGGTTCCCATAAGACCATCCATCTGTTGGGCTAATGACTCATCCTTTTGGGTCAATAGCTTTATAAGTAAGGTTAAATTTCCAGCTTGTGCCGATGATGAAGAAGGTGTAGATACTGGTGCAGAGATTGACATGGCATCCAAACAAAAAAGCAGGTCAACAGTAAAAAAGACAAAACCAACTGCTACACAAGAAGGAGCCAGGGATCTGCACACCAAATTCAAAAATCCATGAAAAATGTCCAAACCAAGTAAGTAAACTTGTACTCAACGTTTATTCAGTTCCATTCCGATCATCTGAATGCCGAGCTAATGTACCCAAATAATTGCCTCGGGACTTAGGAGGCTTGGGATTTTCTAAGCCCTCCTTATAAGCTTTAATGTCTCTCTGCAACTTTTTGACTTTGTTAGCAGTTATTTTGGAAACATACTGGTCTATACTAGTGTAGATCCGATCATAATCAAATCTATATCTAGAAAAATGAATGTCCTTCCCTGATGGCTTCATCTAAAATAGTTAGCTCCTCTGAAAGAGAGGTAACTTCCTCTTGGTAATGATGGCAGATTAAATTTAAGAGCTCAAACCCATGCTTATCAAAGAGAGAAATTAAATTTTTATGGAAGGCTGATACTTCCTCCAGGCCTGTAGGATACTGCCATGGACGGAGCCCTTTGGGTACTCTTTTGGAATGCTGACATTCTCCAAAATAGGCAACCTCTAACTGTAACTTTCTTAACTTAATTTTTGATCGAACAGATTTAATTTCTGAGGTAATTCAATGCTCCCCGAACTACTCTGTTCAAAAACAGAGTCTCTAGAAATGTTATGGAAGCAAAATGGGCGCTTCAACCAATTGTTTAGAACTGGCTGTAAAAAACCTCGATCCACTCCATTAAGGTTATTGGCATTCAATGGGGCCATCACTCCCTGGGCATTCTGGCCAGATCTCAGCGTGTTCCCCAAAGCACAATAATCCATTTGGACTGTTCTCTGCTGTGATGGTGGCATAACAATAGCGTTACTTCCCCCAAAGTCTGATATTACAGCCTGCGATTGTTGCAGCCCATCCACCTCCTGAACAAGTGGCTGTGTGGGAGTTGAAGAAAGGCCCACCAAGGACTGAGAGGTTCCCATAAGACCATCCATCTGTTGGGATAATGACTCAACCTTTTGGGTCCTTCTTGTGTAGCAGTTGGTTTTGTCTTTTTTACTGTTAAGCTGTTTTTTTGTTTGGATGCCATGTCAATCGCTGCACCAGTATCTACACCTTCTTCACCATCGGCACAAGCTGGAGATTTAACCTTACTTATACATCTTTTGACCCAAAAGGTTGAGTCATTATCCCAACGGATGGATGGTCTTATGGGAACCACTCAGTCCATGGAGGGCCTTTCTTCAACTCCCACACAGCCACTTGTTCAGGAGGTGGATGGGCTGCAACAATCGCAGGCTGTAATATCAGACTTTGGGGGAAGTAACGCTATTGTTATGCCACCATCACAGCAGAGAACAGTCCAAATGGATTCTTGTGCTTTGGGGAACATGCTGAGATCTGGCCAGAATGCCCAGGGGGTGATGGCCCCACTGAACGCCAATAACCTTAATGGAGTGGATCGAGGTTTTTTACAGCCAGTTCTAAACAATTGGTTGAAGTGCCCGTTTTGCTTCCATAACATTTCTAGAGACTCTGTTTTTGAACAGAGTAGTTCGGGGAGCATCGAATTACCTCAGAAATTAAATCTGTTAGATCAAAAATTAATTAAGTTAAGAAAGTTACAGTTAGAGGTTGCCTATTTTGGAGAATGTCAGTGTTCCAAAATAGTACCCAAAGGGCTCCGTTCATGGCAGTATCCTACGGGCCTGGAGGAAGGATCGGCCTTCCATAAAGATTTAATTTCTCTCTTTGATAAGCATGGGTTTGAGCTCTTAAATTTAATCTGCCATCATTACCAGGAGGCAATTACCTCTCTTTCAGAGGAGCTAACTATTTTAGATGAAGCCATCAGGAAGGACATTAATTTTTCTAGATATAGATTTGATTATGATCGGATCTACACTAGTATAGACCAGTATGTTTCCAAAATAACTTCTAACAAAGTCAAAAAGTTGCAGAGAGACATTAAAGCTTATAAGAAAGGCTTAGCATATCCCAAGCCTCCTAAGTCCCAAGGCAATTATTTGGGTACATTAGCTCGGCATTTAGATGATCGGAATGGAACTGAATAAACGTTGAGTACAAGTTTACTTACTTGGTTTGGACATTTTTCATGGATTTTTGAATTTGGTGTGCAGATCCCTGGCTCCTTCTTGTCTAGCAGTTGGTTTTGTCTTTTTTACAGTTTAACCAAGTTAGTTAGTTAGAGATATAGTATACCTTTCTCTTCCTCTCTTTTGTGGCAGTTTTTATTAGGCATAGTTTAACTCCCTTTCCCCTTTCTTCTAAGTGTTGATAGTTCTTAGCTCACACTATGTATGTGGTGTGTTTGTTAGAGTTAGTTTGATTGCCTGTATTTTAGAAAGGGTTAAGTATTTTTTGTGCGCCTGTTTTTTTTTATTTGGGGCTATTTTTTCCTTAATATTATAGTCTGTTTAAATTAGAAGGCTTTAATAATTGTTTATTGTATTTCTAGTGTGGATATTGTATTGTAGAATTGTTGACATGTCTCAGGAAAAAATCAAAATCGGGTTCCAAAAAATGCACTAAGTGTAGACAGAAGATGTCCATCACTGATGGGCACTCTGTGTATATTGTTTGGGGGAGGTTCACCTCCAAGAAAATGGCTCCATATGCCACTCGTTCAGTACCAGGGTGCTGCAAGAAAGAAAAGTAAACTGATTGCTAGAGGACTGGAAAAGTCCTCCTTTCAAGACTCATTAGATAAGGGCAATACCCAAGATAGGCATTCAAAATCTTCCAAGACTAATTTTGGATTGGAACGGAAGAAAAGCTCATCGACTCCAAAATAATCAGGCAGACCATCTACCTCACCGCCGCAAGCTTTGGAGCCGACGATTGCACTTGTTGGTAGGAGCCAGTCCCTGGTTTTGGAGCCATTGTCTACTACCCGTAAGTCACCTATTTTACAATCAATGGCTTGTTCCATAGCATCTTCTCGGTCCTCAAGACTCTCTGATAAGGATGTGGATCGTGTGGTGCAGAGGCTTCTGCAGACACCGGCACTAGCAAAGATTTTGTCAGGGCCGACTCTTGTGATTTTGGGCCTGACTGAGGACCCAGTACATTACTTCTGTTCTTCCTCCTATCCAGCTTGAGGTTTCGGAGCCGGAGTGTTCGGAGCTGATGAGCGTGGAACCGCCGGAGCCAACACGTGCTCCAGGCCTGTCAGTTCCTACTACTCTGACTTCCTCGGTGCCGACCTTGGAGTCTAGTAGCTGACACTCGCCGGTCGGGTTCGGGGAGGATAGTCGAATGAACCTCTCGGTTCCTACTTTACCTCTCGGGGCTTCGGCTCGGCTGAGCTCAGCGCCTACCTCGATCTCAGATCCCACCACTTCGGTGCCGGAGAGATCACCTGCTTCTTTGGATCCAGGGGTTTCCTCTCATCGGAGATTGGGGACTTTTGATGCCATGAGGAGATTGTTGGCCCCTTGGGCACCCACATCATCAGAACCAGCAACCTCCTCCCCCAAACCACCTATGTCTACCTCTGCTTCACTGGTCCTTCAAAAGCGTAGAGACCCAGAGCCTCAGGTCCCTCCATTGGGTGAGCCCTGCTCTTCCAAAGACCTCACCAGAAGCTCCCACTGAGGAGGTTCCCAGGAAGAGACTTTGCAAGAGGAAGCATCAGGACTCCCCACAGGAATCGTCATGTCAGATTCTGATTTAGATGAGTCAGATGGGTCCCCCTCTGACAGTATCTCTTTCGAAGATATCTTGGAAATTCTCAAACAGAGAGGGGTGGCTGGAAGCCCATTAACCCTACTGATGATGAGTCTGTTCTCCTGAAGGTTTTCGGGTCTCAACCCTCCACCTCTTGGGTGTCTCCACCTTTTGATGAGCTGATATAATTCATCTCTCAAAAGGCGTAGGAGTCCCCGGATACCATAGAACCTGTTTCTTGGAAGCCTAACAAATTTATGACTTCCCCCAGGACAAGGCTTTCCTAACCAAAGGAGTACCCGTTGATGTTATGGTGGTGGCGGCAGCCACCAAGAAGGAGATGTCGGAGACGTCTACATCTGTTCAGCCTCCTAACAGAGATTCTAGGATCATGCACAGATATGGTAAGCGCATGTTTAGTTCAGCGGCCTTTGCTCTTAGTTCCCTGAACTATCTCACTCATTTTACTAGACTGCACAGAGATCTCCTTAAGGAGCTGGGGGATACTGTACAGGGTGCAGTAGCTGCAGGAGTTTCAGGTGAAGTAACTTCCAAGCTTGCTACCCTAAATTCCCTTGTAAACTCTTCCATGCGTCTGATCTCATACGCAACTGATGGAATGAGCAGGGCAGTGGGTACAGGAATTGCTCTTAGGAGACCTTCCTGGATGCACTTATGTTTCTTTACGGAGCCCTATAACTCATCCTTTGTGAACATCCCTTTTGATGGCTCATCTCATTTTGGACCCAAAGTGAAGGAAACGCTTACCAGGAGAGAGCAGGATGGAAAGACTGTGTCTGAGTCTGTTTTTCCACCCCTACCAGACCTTACCTCAAAGGTCAGAAGGGAGGAAAGATGGGGTTCCGTAAAGCTCAAGGAGCTTTCCAGGACACTCTTGGTGAACCCCCCCCTCCTAGAGGCAGAGGAGGGGATAATAATGATAGATACTGTCCACATGGCAGAGGGGGTCTGCAGAATCAGGGCAACAGAGATCAGTTCTTTGGAAAGCCCTATCAATGCTCCTAAAAGGAAGCCCCACCTGTCCATCTCTGGAGGCAGTCGGGGATGCTTATCTTTGTACCCAGACACCTGGCAAAAAGTAAAAGATTGCTGGGTACAAAGCATCATATCCAGAGGCTACTCCATTCCCTTTGCCACACCACCACCTCTTGTAATGAAAATCCCGGATATCCCACCCAGTCATGGGAACAAGCAACCATAGAGATTCAAAGGTTGCTAGAAAAAAGTCATCCAACCAGTCCCGGCAGACCAGAGAGGATCCGGGACTTACTCAGTTCCAAAGAATAAGGGACTGGAGACCCATTTTGGATCTTAGCAGACTAAACAAATCTGTCAAAAAGACAAAGTTCCAGATGGTCACGCTACTGTTGATACTTCCCTTTCTCGGAAAAGACAACTGATGTGCTCTATAGATCTCCAGGATGCGTACTACTACATCAAAATGGCCAGACCATCTAGAGATCATCTGCCCTTTCGGCTGGGAGCCAGTCACTACCAGTTTCGAGCTCTGCCCTTTGGTCTCACTACAGCACCCAGAGTGTTCACCAAATGCATGGCAGTAGTCACGGCTCACCTGGGACATTTAGGATTCCACGTGTTTCCATACCTAAACGACTGGCTCCTCACCGCCACCACCAGGCATCAACTCATACAAACAAGGGACACAACCTTAAACCTCTGCAGTCAGTTGGGTATTACCATAAACTCAGAAAAATCTGCCTTATCGCCATCCAAACATACCGTTTTTATAGGAACAGATAGATACCATTTCCATGACCGTAAATTCCACTGGAAAGAGTTTGTGTTCTACGAAAACAGGTCCTGAATCTTCTTTCAAAAGAAAAAAACCCAGCTTCAATGGTGCTCAAATTATTGGGGACATTGGTGGCAGCACTCATTGCGATTCCTTTAGGTCGAATGCATATGCATGTACTGCAATGGCTTCTGTTCACACAATGGTACTTTCAAGAACTTCCAATGTCTCATCAAATTCTGATAATGAACTCATGCAAGAACGACCTTCGCTGGTGGCTGACATCTCAACAAGTAACAATAGGTCGCCCCTTTGTTCTACCCACTCCCATTGCCACTGTGAACACAGATGCCTCCCTGATAGCGTGGGGGGGGGGCATTATCAGGGAAGAACAGCTCAAGGCATGTGGAAATAATAAGAGGCTCACCTGCATATCAGTATCCTAGAGATGAGAGAGGTACTTCTAGCATTGCAGTCCTTTCACGACTCCCTTCCTCTAGGGGCTATTTCAGTTCAGACAAACAAACAAGGAGGAACCAGATTTTACCTCCTATGTCGTGATGCCCTGAGAGTATGGCAATGGGCAACTTCCACCCAGCGCTTTCTGATAGCAACGAACATCCCGGTGAAGTCCAATGTGATAGCAGACAAACTGAGCAGAGCGATTCTATTGCCTCACGAGTGGTCCCGGAAACAAGAAGTGGCGGAAAGGATATTCCGAAGATGGGGCCAGCCTTGCTGCGACCTATCAACCCCAATGAACACGAAATGCAGCAGCTATTTTGCCGTAATCCCCCCTACGGGAGATTCTCCAAGGGACGGGCCTGTACACAGTTGGCCCCCGGGTCTCCTTTATGCCTTTCCACTGATGCCCAAAGTTTTACAGCAAGCAAAGACTCTAGGAAGGACCATCATTCTAATAGCCCCATACTGGCCTCGTCAGATTTAGTTCCCCTTTCTTCAGCCTCATCTGTTGGAAGAACCTTCGATCCTGGACCTAGTTTCAGATCTTCTGACTCATTCATCATGGGCTGTTCATCCCACACTTCACACCCTCAGATTGACAGCTTGGCTGCTTCAATTCCAAGAATAGCCAGGTTTCAAAATCTCTCAGCTGTAGCTCAGCACGTTATAATACCCTCCTATAAATCATCTACCAAGAAGTTATACCTTAGTAGATGGAAAAGAGTTTCTATATGGACGTCTCAAAACAATATTGACCCATGTCTAGCTTCAGGGTCATCCATTTTAGAGTTTTTGACCAAACCTTTCAATGGAGGAGCAGCTGCTGCAACCATTATGATTCAATTAGCAGCAATCTCTAATTTTCACCTTGGTGTTCAGGGGTCTAATATCATTTCCCACAGACTCTCTCTAAAGCCTTTCTTAAGGGCATCACTCATTTGAGACCCCCATTCGGTCCCCATTTACACCATGGAATCTAAATTTTGTTCTTTTTCATATTTTGCCCCCATTTGAACCGGCCTCATATTGTGACCTGAAATATCTATCATGGAAAACCATTTTTCTAGTAGCTATTACTTCAGCTCGGAGGGTTTCAGAGTTACACGCCTTGCCCATTAAACCTCAGTATTTAATATTTCATAATGACAGAGTTTCACTTAGAACAAATCCATCTTTTTTACCTAAGGTTTATTCGGAGACAAATCTCAATCAGACTGTAGAATTACCTGTTTTTTTCCCTAATTATACTAATAAGATGGAGCATACACTGCATAAGCTTGATGTTCACAGACAGCTTCAATTCTGTTTACACAGGACTAAGGACTTCAGAAAATCAGTACAGCTCTTTGTTTCATTTTCAGATTCAAAGAGAGATGCTCCAGTGGTAAACACCACCTTGTCAAAATGGTTATCAGATTGCATCTCTTTTACATAAAATTCTGTCCATTCACCATTACATCAGAAAATAAAGGCCCATTCAACCAGATCTGTTTCCACATCTTCAGCCTTTCTGGCCTAACTACCAGTAGATTCCATTTGCGCAGCACTCACATGGTCTAGACCTCATACCTTTATCAGTTTTTACAGATTGGACAAGGCCTCCTTTAGTTCCACTGTCCTGTGGAATATACTCCCTTGAGCCACCAGAGAAAGATGGTGCTTGGGATGCTAACCCGTCAGGGAGAATGAAGGCGAGCTAAAACAACTTCACATAAAGAAGTTATGTACTCACCATAACGTTCCATGTGAGTTGTTCATCTCGCCTTCATTCTTACATCCCACCCAACAAACCCCTACCAGTGTCTTATGGACCAAGAAGTTGAAACAAGTCTGGGTTGTCTTTAGTCCTTGTCTAGTGTATTCTTGGATACAAATTTTTTGGGGGAACTTATCTAGTCAGCTTATTTGGCAGCAAACAAGATCTGAGGGAAGCACCAGTGCACCATGGAATAGGGAGTAGGCCACGAGCTGGTTGAAGACTTCGAGCTTTTGTATTTGGCCGAGTCGGAGCCGAGGATTGGCTCCAAACCCATCAGTGAGAATGAAGGCAAGATGAACAACTCACATGGAACATTATGGTGAGTACATAACTTCTTTTTTTCATCTCTCATTCATAAATTCACACCCTGGCCTTCCAGTGAAAATTGCAGGGAACCTTTCTCTATGCCTTCCTGCATGACCATCAATAACCCTTGAGTGTTAGCTGTTATATAGTGGGGTTATAGGCTGCAGTGGGTATCTCTTCCCATTCCATTGGGAATGCTTCAGCCTCCAAAAGACTAGCTTCATCTTCTGCTTTATATCATTTCAGAACTCCTACATCAGTTATTATTAGATCCAGTCCCTCCAGATCAGTGAAACAAATTTCCAGGCTGTTCCTCCTCTCCTGGAAATAAGGAACACAGAGGCCATTTTAAACCATTCCAAGCTAAACACTTATTTGCCATTCCCAAAATATTCAAGATGTTGACTCTTCAAGCTCTCTTTCTTCTCAAGCATTCCTGGTCACTTTGAAACTGAAATATGCTTACCCATGTTTTCTCTTTCACAAAAGTCACAGATCTATTTAAGGTTCTTTGACTTGGGAGTGCATTTTCAATTTACTTTGCCCTGTGGTCTGTCTACTGCCTCAGGACTTTTACTTGAATTCTTTCTTTTAGCGATAGCTCATTGCAGACTTTAAGGCATACATATATTCCCTTATCTGGATGATTGTATTATCTCTGCAACAACCAACCAAGACACTTTATCAGCATTGTAGTTTACTATGAATCTTTTCAGCAAGTTAGGTTGCAGACTTGATCTAAAATAGTCACTGCTGGTTTCTTCTCACAGGCTATATTTTTTTTTTTTTTTTTTGGATGCCGTCTGGACACCTCTGTGATGCTAACTTTTCGTCCTCAAGAGAACATAAAGCAGAACAATTTTATCATCAATACTTTCATGGTCTTTCTCAGCTGACAGTGTCCCCCTGTAAAAGGATTTATGAGAGTTCTAGGATTCATGACTTCCATTGTCATTATGATTCCATACATTAGACTTCACATGAGAATCATGCTTCTCCTCAAATCAGTTCAGGCTCAACATACTCTCTCTCTATCCTTCCCAATTCCTGTCCTCAGCATTGTGAATAAAGAACTCTGTGGTGAGTCGGTGAAGCCATAGACAACTCAAGAGTTCTCCTCTTCCCTTCTAACCCCTTTCTGTCTGTGGCAATGCAGACTTTGCTTGGGGTGCTTTCCCATTAAATGAAGGTTCAAGAAGTCTGAGAACCACAACAGACACAAAATACAAAACAAATGATGGTCCTAATAAATGGCCAGAAAGCCCTGAATCATTTGTAGCCTCTAGAAGTTGCCTTAGTAATGACAGGCAATACCACTGTGATATGGTACATAAACAGATGGGGAGGAAAAAGATCAAACCCCCTAAGCAAATCAGCCATGATTACCTGGGGCATAGCACTTCACAGTTTAAACCTACAAGCAACGTAAATCCCATCAGATAAGAATACAAGAGCCGACTTGCTGAGCTAATCCAGGCTAGATCTTCACAAATATTTTCCACACCAGTGGCCATATCATCAGTGGGGGAACTCCTCAACTACATCTGTTTTCCTCCTGCGTAAACAGACAGCTGAAACATTTATTTTCCAATACACCTTGCAGGAAGGCCTTGAAAACAGATGCAGTCTCAGTCACCTATTTCCTTATGCTTCAAAATATCAGGAAGGACTTACCAGTGATGCCCTTTTCACACAGAGACCAGTGTATGTTCTTCGTGTTTCGCTGTTGCAGTCATCACCTGTGGTTTATCCCTGCTGTGGTAGCCCTCGGTTGGCCCGAATACCAGAGTCAATGTTTTTCTGCATCGGCTGCTGTCACCTGTAGTCTGACATCAGGTCGTCAGTGCTATAAAGCAAGGCAGCCACCGCCATTACATCAGTCTTTCTTGCCATGGAGCCCGTAGCAGAAGCAGTTTGCAGGTGTGCCGGTTGGTCGCTACCAGAGTTTGAATTTCAGCTAAAAACATCTAAAGCTAAGTACCCCGTTGGGGATCCTTTTTTCTTGCACTAACCGATGTCTGAAAAAGTTAACAGTTGTGTCACCTGTGGAAAGCAGATCCCACACAGAGACTTCCATTCATACAACGTCTCCCGCTGCCGGTTCTGTGCCCTCTTTAATGCGAGGAACCATTTGCCATAGAGCTCTTATTGTAGACAGGTATTTTCATCTTCCATCTTTGCATTCCGAAATGGCATCCATCAGCCACCAATCGTGGACATTCTGATAAAACACAGAGATAAAGATAGAGACAGACCACACAAGGCTAAACCTTCTGACTACTCTACCGCTAAGCAAGTTGTCAGTTCTCTGGAAATCAGTTAGGAGCTTTCACAGCCCCTGATGCCTGATTTGATATCTATGCAGGCCTCCACAGGGACTCTTCCGGAGTCCGGTATGCCTCAAAAATCTTCTTAGTCTTCTGAGCCTTTGGCTGTTTCTGCCTTGGTTGGGGCTGCAGCTGTGACGCAGTTACTGGCTTCCGAGGAGGCTTCTCAGACTACCGAATCTAGACAAAAACTGACGTCTTCTCATCCGACTACCATTTCTCTCAGACCGACGGATACTCTTAGGCCTAGAAGCCAGACGACTCCTAAAAAATCTGCCTCTGGCCACCATCTTGCTCCTGCTCCACCACCCCAAGCCCAAATGCTTAAAATGGTGGAGGATCTCATTTCCCTTATCACGGGTAGTCAGGCCACAACTTTTAAAAGGAAAAGACACCCTTCCCCAGAAATTATGACAGAACAGGATTCTGAGGAATCTGCCTATTCAGATATTGAAGAGGCACTACAACCACTGACTGCTTATGAGGATTCAGATGCCGAGGAATCCATTCCTTCTGCCTCCCCACCAGAAGACCTTTCCTTTGGGGAAACCCTTCACACCCTCAGGGAACATTTCCAATGGGAATCTCAGTATTGCCCCCATTCTAAGAAAATACTTAGAGAGTTTCTGGACCTGCCCCAGCACACACTCCTGGCCATCCCTCCTATTTTAGAAGTGGTGGATGATGTTTTCCATGAATTCAGCTTAGCCACTGACACTCTCCCACCTGCTCCCAGTAAAACTGACAGGTATTACAGAGTACTGGATTCTCACAAATACCTGTACAGAAATCCTGATGCAGACCCAGAGGTCATTACACAGGAACCAAAAGGAGCAAAAACTAGATGTTCATCGTGCATACAGCTGCAGTAATCACAGATGGGTTTTTCAGCCGTCAGGCGGTCCCTCGGTCGGCCGAATTCCAAAGTCTTGGTCCGGCGTCGGTTGTCGTCGCTTACTCTTCTGATGTCAGGAAGGCCAGAGTATATAAGACACAGCCGACGCCATGTTCTTCAGTCTTTTTTGCCGCGCGGTGCCCGAAGCAGAAGCAGTTCGCAAGTGCCGGTCGGCCAGCTCCTGAATTACAAAAATATTTGGAACCGAAGTCTTCATTAAAGCTAAGTACCCCGTTGGGGAAACTTTTCTTGCCTCAGACCGATGTCAGAAAAAGTTAATAATTGTATTTCTTGTGGGAAGCAAATACCGCATAAGGATTTCCATTCCCTTTGCATACCTTGTTTGGGCCCAGACCACGACGTCTCGGGCTGTCGCTTTTGTGCTACTTTCAATAAACGCACTATTAAGCGTCGGGCGGAGTTCGCCCAACACTATTTTGGTAAAGCTTTTGACTATAAAATGTCGTCGGACACTCCGACTACCGTTTTATCCAAAAAACGCAAGGAAAAGGACTGACACGCGAGGCCCGCGGTCTCCGCTGACACCACGCCTAAACAGGCTCCACGTGGTCCGGTTCTCAGCGAGACGCCTTTGCAGTCCCTGACTACCGACGACACTCCTTTGGCGGTGTCTTCTGTACCCAAGACCGCTGGGTCCTCGGCCCTTTCCCAGACTACAACCGAAGCCCCGGCTTATGTCGAGCCTACTAATGTGGACAGGTCCACCTCCACCCATGGTGTATTTAGGCCTTCATCTTCTTTTTCTATTAAGGCCTTTACTAAATCCAAAGCAGCCAGGCATCAAACCAGGCCTGCTGCTCAAGGCCCATCTCCTGGACACATGCCTAAGAAACACATGCTTAAAATGGCTGAGGAACTAATCACTCTTATCAGAGGTTCTCAGCCCCCTCCTGACAAGAGACCCAGAGTGGAGGAAGAATCCCCCTCTTCTGATCAGGGATCCATTTTATCAGAACATTCTGATGCAGAGGTACACTCATACTCCCCTTTTGAGGATTCGGATGCAGAACAGTCTATTCCTTCTGTATCCCCCCCTGAGGATTTTTCTTTTGGGGAAACCTTGCACACCTTGAGGGAACATTTCCATTGGGAAGGCCAAGACTTTTCAGATTCCAAGAAAAGACTTAGGGAATTTCTTTGGTTACCTCAGCACAGACCTCTGGCTATACCCCCTGTTTTGGAGGTACTGGATGATGTCTATTCGGAGGCTTGTCTTAATCCTGATTCTCTGCCTCCTGCACCAGTAAAGCCTGATAGATATTACAGAGTACCCAGTTCTCACCAACCTCTCTACAAAGGCCATAATGCTGACCCTGAAACCATTTCACAAGGCCCTAAGGGATTAAAGGCCTCCACTGCCAAGAATCCACTTCCTGCAGAAAGGAAATCTAGATCTTTAGAAAGGTGGGATAAGAAGGAATATACCTCGGCCACCCTAGCCATGAGGGCCTTAAACTGTCAGTTTCATATGATCAAATATCAACAGTTTCTGTTATCACAATTAAAAAACAGAATGTCTCAACCTGAACAACCAGATTTAAAAGAGTTACAGGATATGTTGCATAGTGCAGAGCAAGTGGGTAAACACACCTTGCAATGTGGTTATGATGCCCTAGAGGCCTCCAGTAGAGCGGCTGCTACAGGATCAGTCATTCGCAGACATGCCTGGCTTAGGGAACAAAATTTGCCTGATCATGTGAAAGCTAAACTTCTTGATGCTCCTTTACAAAAGGATGTACTTTTGGTACTAATGCTGAGGATATACTACGAAAATCGGAAGAAAAAGCCAAATCTATGCAAACTGTCAAAGCTTTCTTACAGGTTCAGCCACCACGTTTTAGCAGGAATTGGCCTTCAAAAAACTGGTCCTTTCCAGCCACTGACAAGCCCCAAAGAGGTAGATACAGACGCACAAGGGGCAGAGGACACTCACAAGGATCATATAGAGGCAGACAATGGCAATCTCCGGCACCAACAGGTGGTGAAGACAGTGCACAACAATACAGGAAGAAACAATGACTCCCTCATTTCCATGCCAAGCAAGTCTCAGCTGGCAGCACCTTTGGGAGGGAAACTAGCATTATTTGCAAGCAATTGGCATATTGTCACAACAGACAAATGGATACTGGACATTATAAACAGAGGCTACAAATTTCAATTTCACACTCTTCCAAAAATGAGAGGCATGCCAAATCTGCCACAAAATCAAAGGGCAGAGGCACAACTGCAAATTTCAAAGCTCCTAAACGTGAGAGCTATACAAAAGGTACCTATGCACCAACAAGGTCAAGGTTTTATTCAAGACTCTTTCTGGTACCAAGAAAAGGAACCGACTGGAGACCCATTCTGGACTTATCCATCCTAACCTAAACACATTTCTGCTCGTACCAAAATTCAAGATGCTCACATTACAGCAACTTCTTCCCATGCTGGGCAAGGAGTTTTGGCTGGTAACATTGGACCTCAAGGAGGCATACCTGCATGTCCCAATCAGACAAAGTTGCAGAAGATACCTCAGATTTCTTGCAGGTTCAATCCACTATCAATCCTCTGCATTGCCCTTTGGCTTATCTACTGCGCCCAGAGTATTCACAAAGTGCCTGGCATCAGTGATTGCCTTTTGCAGACTTCAAGGGATACAAATTTACCCTTATCTGGACGACTGCCTGATCCAAGCGGACAGCAAACACATACTACTGGAACATCTGGCATATGTGACACGGTTACTGCTTTCTCTGGGATACACCATCAACAAGGAGAAATCAAGGCTAACACCATCTCAGAAAATAACCTTCCTGGGTGCCAGCTTGGACACAAACACCCAGATGGCATATCTTACGCCAGAAAAACAGGGGCAATTATCTCAGTACTTCAAAACACTAGCAAAAAGTACCAGGCTTACTGCAAGGAAAATCCTGCAGGCTCTGGGATTCATGGCATCTTGCATTTTATTAATCCCATGTGCAAAGTTGCATATGAGGAAACTTCAATGGTACCTAAAAAATCCATGGTCTCAACACAGTCACAGTTTGGAAGCAATTATACCAATAATTCCATGTTTACAAAAGGAATTTCTATGGTGGGCCCAAGCATGTCAAGTAAACACAGGCCTTCCATTCTGCAAGCCTCAAGCAAAACAAGTCATAACCACAGACGCCTCAGACTACGCCTGGGGGGTGCACATGAAGGACAGGTGCATTCAGGGCAGATGGTCCCACAAGGAAAAGCACCTTCACATCAATCAAAAAGAAATGCTAGCAGTAATAAATGCAATTACAGCTTTCAAGGTCTTCCTGCTTCCAGGTCAGTTACTGATAAGAACAGACAACACCACAGTTATGTGGTACATAAACAAACAAGGAGGAACACATTCATACCCCCTTGTGCAGACTAGCCATGACTCTTTGGAACTTGGCTCTGGAAACACAGATCGAACTTCAAGCACAGTACTTGCCAGGACTGGAAAACACACTGGCAGACACTCTGAGCAGGAATATGACAGATCCACACGAATGGAAGTTGCATCCAAAGGTGTTTACGGAAATAATCGAAGCGTGGGGGAGGCCAGACATAGATCTTTTTGCCTCCCACAGGAGCCATCAATTGAAAAAGTTTTGTTCAAGGAACTTCCATCCAAAGGCCTGGAAAGTGGACGCCCTTTCTTTCAGTTGGACAGCATGGACAGTTTATGCATTTCCACCTCTGCCTCTTCTGTCCAAGGTGCTTTTGAAAGCAAGAACAGACAAACCGAGGATGATACTGATTGCTCCAGATTGGCCAAGGCAACACTGATATCCACTCCTCAGGAGCCTAACGCATACTCCTCCCTGGTCCCTGCCTCTAATACCCCTTCTGCTGACTCAGAACAACTACAAGACCCTTCACAGTCAGCTGAAAACACTCAACCTCGCTGCATGGAAATTTCCTTAACACCACAACAGACCCTACTCTCCAAGGAGGTGCAGGATGTCATTTTGGAGGTGAGAAGACCATCTACTAGAAAAGCTTACTCCGCGAAATGGAAGCGGTTTTGCTGTTGGAATGAGAAAAAAGGACAGGACCCTAGAAAATTTAACTTGCCTCAGGTTTTACAGTACCTAGCTGAACTGCTGAACAGTGGACTTTCATTTTCTTCCATTAAAATACATGCCTCAGCCATTGCAGAATTCAACACGGATCCTCCCTTATTCTCTCACCCACTCTTACGACAGTTCCTCAGAGGGGCTAAGAATATAAGACCTCCAAGGAAGCAACCAATACCAGTCTGGGACCTTAATTACATACTAGAAAAACTAACATTGCCTCCTTTTGAACCTGCTGCCTCAACAGATCTGCAATATTTGTCCTGGAAAACAGCTTTCCTTCTGGCCATCACTTCAGCTCGTAGGGTTTCTGAACTCTACAGGCCCTCATGGCGGTGCAGCCCTTCCTCATCTTCCATCAGGATAGGGTTTCCCTTCGTACTAACCCATCTTTTATGCCAAAAGTGGTATCCAGGATAGCCTTAAACCAAGCCATACACCTACCTACCTTTTATCCCAACCCTCAAAACAAAGGGGAAAGGTTGCTTCACTCTTTAGATATCCATAGGCAGCTACGTTACTACTTGGACAGAACAAAGTCCTTCAGGAAATCAGAACAACTTTTTGTGTCCTATGCCGTAGGGGCTCAAGGGAAACCAGTTACCAAACAGACCATTTCCAAGTGGATTGGCCACTGCATATGTTTTTGTTACTCCTATCATGGAAAATCTGTCCCTACTGGTATCAGATCTCACTCCACCAGGGCCACAGCCACCTCTACAGCCTTTCCTCAGAGGTGTGCCTACTAAGGATATTTTGGAGGCAGCCACTTGGAGTTCTGTACATACCTTCACAAAACGCTACCACCTGCCCCTATATTCCAGAACTAGAGCAGGCTTTGCCATGGCTGTTTTGCAGGGCATTCTGGCTCAACCCAGTTCCTCATAGTACCTACCACCCTATGCATAGCTTTGGGACTCTACCCATCTGTGATTACTGCAGCTGTATGCATGATGAACATAGTACAGTTTTGTACCTACCATAAATGTAGATGTTCGAGTGCTAATACAGCTGCAGTACAGGTTCCTCCCTCCTTCCCCACTTGGTAAGGGCATGGGGCCTAACAACCTCTTCATACTTCCTGACTGGGTTATCCTGCTATGTTTTATTTGCTTGCTTACACTGACTTTGCATTACTTTGCATGGCTTGCATATGTGGATAAGCCTTATTTATGTATTGCCTTCCTTTTGGGGGCACCTGACATCTGGGGCAAGAAAGACTGAAGAACATGGCGTCGGCTGTGTCTTATATACTCTGGCCTTCCTGACGTCAGAAGAGTAAGCGACGACAACCGACGCCGGACCAAGACTTTGGAATTCGGCCGACCGAGGGACCGCCTGACGGCTGAAAAACACATCTGTGATTACTGCAGCTGTATTAGCACTCGAACATCTACATTTATGGTAGGTACAAAACTGTACTTTCTGCCAAGAATCCTCTTCCTTCTGACAAGGATTCCAGAGCTCTGGACAGATGGGGTAAAAAAGTATACACCTCTGCAACCTTAGCTATCAGAGCTCTCAACTGTGAATTCCATATGTTAAAATATCAACAACACACTTTGAAACTTTTAAAGCAAAATAGTTCAACCTTTCCTGACTGTGCCAATTCGAAAGAGTTAGCAGATATACTGCACTCTACTTGTCAAGTGGCCAAACACTCATTACACTGTGGATATGACACCCTAGAAGCCTCAAGCAGGGCAGCAATGTCAGGATCTGTCATTAGGGACATTCATGGTTGAAGGAACAACCTCTCCCTGATCATGTCAAGTCTAAACTAATTGATTCACCCCTGGATAAGGAGCGTTTGTTTGGAGTAAAAGCAGTAGAGGTGCTTAAAAAGATAGAAGACAAAGCAGAACTTTCCCTTTAAGCACTAGTCCTTCCTTGCACTTAGCAGACAGGGCCAAGGTAAACCCCGCAGGGAAAGACCACCCAGGCCCCTATCCCAGGGGCAGCAGAGTACCAAACAGTGGACCACTTCTGCCCCAAAGGCAGGGTGTTCTAAGCCACCCTTCTATGGCAAAAACTCTCAATGACTCCCTCACCCCCCCTCTGCCCTCCTTTCACTCACCAAAAGCTAGGAGGAAGGCTCTCCCTCTGCAAAGAAAATTGGCTTTCTGTAACAAAGGACCAATGGGTCTTAAAAATCATTTTTCAGGGATACAAATTCTCTTTCAACAAACTCCCAATTCCAAGAAGGTACCCAGACTTGCCTCCAAATCAGTGGGCAGAGGACATGAAGCAGGTACAAACTGTTCTATCCCAGGGGGCAGTAGTACCTCTCCCTTCAGATCAAACAGGCAAAAGCATTTATTCCAGACTATTCCTTGTTCCCAGAAAAGAGGGCACCTGGCACCCTATCCTAGATCTATCCATTCTGAACACCTCCCTGGTGGTCCCCAAATTCAAAATGCCAACTTTGCAGCAGCTGCTACCTATGCTGACAAAAAAATGCCTGGCTAGTGACCCTAGACCTAAAAGATGCCTACCTCCACATCCCCATAAGGGAATCTGGCAGGAAATTCTTGCGCTTCCGAGCAGTCTCACAACACTTTTAGTTCTCTGCGCTAACCTTGGGCTTATCTACTGCACCCAGAATATTCATCAAATGCTTAGCCCCGGCCATAGCATTTTGCAGACAGATATACAGATTTTCCCTCATCTGGATGACTGCCTCATTCAGGCAGATTGCAAAGAAAAGCTGCTCCAGGACCTTCTCTTTGTCAAAACCCTCCAAACTTCCCTTGGGTTCATCATCAATGAGAAGAAATCAAAGCAAACACCCTCCAGGAAGATCATTTTCTTGGGAGCACTGCTGGACACAGCATCCCAAATGGCCTTCCTATCCCCCAGAAAAGCAGAGCTTCCTGCCTCTCTACTTCACCCAGCTGGCTGCCAGAAGTCACCTCATTGTGAGGAAGTTCCTGCAAGCCTTGGGGTACATGGCATCTTACATCCTTCTAATTCATCTGGCCAGGCTTCACATGAGGAAACTTCAGTAGTATCTAAAGAAACTTTGGTGTCAGCACTCTCAGCCTCTAGAGACCTCTCTCCTGCTGAGCCCTTGTATAAGGGCCGAGTTTCTCTGGTGGGCAGGGGCCTGTGCCAAGAACAAAGGTCTTCCCTTCATCCTCTGCCCTTCTGGCCGGACCATCACCACCGATGCCTCGGACATTGCTTGGGGCGTTCACCTAGCAGGCAGGTGCACACAAGGTCATTCAGATGCCCAGCACCTCCCCTTACTCATCAGTCGGAAAGAAATGATGGCAGTACAAAAGGCTCTGACATTTTTCAAACCTCATCTTATGCCAGGGGTTTTCCTTATCAAAACAGACAAGAATGTGGTATATCAACAAATAGGGAGGGACCCAATCTTACCCTCTGTGCAGGCTAGCCATGAACCCCTAGCTGACAGACACCTTAATGGGTCTACACCTAATTAACCAGTACCTACCAGGGGTCGACAACACCCTGGCAGACAATCTAAGCAGAAACTTACTGGACCCCCACGAATGGCAGCTCCACAGAAAAATCTTTCTGCAAGTCACTCAGGAGTGGGGAACACAAGAGGTGGATCTCTCTGCTTCGCACCTCAACCACCAGCTGGAAAAAGTCTGTACCAGGGAGTATCACCACCTAGCGTGGAAGGTGGATAACTTGACCTTCCCCTGGCACTCCCTATTTGTGTGCGCATTCCCTCCTCTGCCTCTTAATCCCAAGGTAGTTAAAATAAGGGAGGAGAGACCAAAGGCCATCCTCATTGCTCCAGATTGGCCCAGACAGCATCTGTACCCCTTACTGCTCAGCCTCAGTTTACAGCCCCCCAGGCAGCTTCTCCTGATCTCAGACCTGTTGACCCAGGTGGGGCGGGAATGTTGCACCCAGACTTGCAGACTCTCAATCTGTCAGCATGGCTAATACTTTAAAAGCAAACAAGGGGTCCCTGTTAAGCAAACAGGTCCTAGACATTATCACAGAGGCCAGAAGGCCCAGCACCAGAAAATCCTACGCAGGGAAATGGAAATGATTCTGCTCCTGGAGCCAGTCCAGAGGGGCCGTACCTCACAACCTTCCATCCCTCTTATCTTGGACTATCTAGCGGAGTTACTGAATAGTGGCCTCTCCTTCTCTTAAAATCCATGCCTCAGCCATTTCAGCTCATTTTGATTCAGAACAGCCCCTGTTCTCCCATCCTTTGATTAAACAATTCCTCAGAGGGGTTTCTAATATCAGACCCCCCCAGAAGGCTACGCACTCAAGCCTGGGACCTGAATTATGTCTTAGAAAAACTAACCTTATCCCCATTCGAACCTGCTGCTTCAGCAGAATTAAAATACCTCTCCTGGAAGACTGCTTTCCTGCTAGCTATCACCTCAGCCAGAAGGGTTTTAGAATTTCAGGCACTCATGGCCGTTGAGCCCTTTATCATTTTCCATGTGGACAGGGTCTCCCTGAGAACTAACCCCTCCTTTATGCCCAGGGTGGTATCTGATGTGACCCTCAACCAGGCCATACATCTACTCACCTTCTTTCCCAACCCTCAAAACAAGGGGGAAGAGTTCTGCACTCACTAGATGTGCACAGGCAACTCAGATACTACCTAGACCATACTAAATCCTTCAGAAAAGCAGAGCAGCTTCTTGTGAGCTTTACCCCAGGGGCGAAGGGGAAGCCCATTTCCAAGCAAGCTATTTCCAAATGAATATTACATTGTATCCATTTCTGCTACAGACTACATGGGAAATCACCCCTAAGTCTATTTGTACCCATTCCACTAGGGCAGCCTCCACTTCCACAGCATTCCTCAGAGGAGTCCCCACCAGGGACATCTTGGAAGCTGTCACCTGGACCTCTGCCCATACCTTTACAAAGCCTTACCACCTACGTCTTTTCTCCAAGTCTAGGGCAGGGTTTGTCTCTGCAGTTTTGCAGGGCTTGCTGACCCATGCCTAGGGCTCTAACCTATCCTTCCACCCCTCTTTTCAGCTTTGGGAATCCTCCCAAATCCTGGAGTGGTTTCCAGCTCTGAAATTTTAATTTTATTAGCCTTTTTGGGCTGATTTCTATCCCTTTCAACTTTCTGGCTTAAAAACGCATGTGTTTGCACAATCTGAAGTAGTTAACTTAATTTTATCTGCAACCTGTGGGTATATGGATCCGTATCGGATCCCAGCCAGCAGCTTTTTTTTCTAGCATCTGCTCCAAGCTCCTCCCCTTACCCATAGTGCCCTACCATCTCCTATCTTCCCCCAGATCTCGTTTGCCGCGCCAGTAGTGTGCATCGTGGTCTCCTTTGCTCTGAGCTCAGGGATAGTAAGTAGAAATTTTTTGCTGATATCTAGGTGTGCTTGACTAGGATTTCCCTTCCTCCCCTTCTGTAGTACTGCGTTTGGTCGTTGCTGTTAAAAGAAAAAAATAAAAACACTTTTTGTATAGAGTAGCAGTTAGGCCTGCCCTTCCCCTACCTGTGTGTGTGTGGTTTTTGGAAAGGCAGTGCTTGTACCTTGGAGTGTAGGAGTATGGCTGACCAGCCTGTTTTCAAAAAATGTACAGAGTGTGACCATAAGCTTTCCCCGGCCAATGGTCACACTCTGTGTGTGATATGCTTAGGAATGGCACATTTGTCCACTCAGTGTGCTGTCTGTTAAGGTTTCAACCCTAGGGCCCTTAGGGATCGTAAGGCCAAGCTAGTTGCCAAAGGTCTTCTCCCTGCTGTCATGCTGGAATCTGCCTCGGCCACTAGTGTACCACCTTCCACCCAGACAGGGACTCAACCTCCCTCTTCGTCTGGCGATGGGTCTTCAAAGGACAGATCTTCAGTCAGCGAGTTTGACAAAGATAAGGAAAAAGAAAAGGAAAGGCGCAGAGAGGAAAGGGAGAAAAAGGACAGGCATCGTAAGAGATCCCCAGACAGGGAGCTCTTTCTCAGCCCCCCATCTAAGACCATGAGGCCTGTTTCTCCACGGCTCTGGTCTCCTCGTTTCTCACTGGAGACGTTGGAACATTCGGACTAGAGGCCCTCCTCCCCACTGTGCAGACCAGCCAGATCCGAGTTGGTGGCCTCTTCGAGGTTGACTCGGAGCCTATCGGACATGGATATGGACAGGATGATGCGGAGATTTATTCAGACCCAAGTTCAGGTGGGATTCTTGCCAAGTCCCTCTCACTCTGGAGGGGCGAACTCCATGCCTCTTTTCCACTCCATCTCTCCTTCCTCAATCCGTGCTTGACTTCGGGGCTCTTGGATCTGAGGTTTTTCAGAGCTGGTAGCTCGGCGCCAACGGTTCCTCCAACCTTGACTCCGGCTGTTACCTTGAGTTACTTGGATCCAACTTGTTCGGATCTGAGTGACTCTTGGAGCCGCGGACAGGGAGTCAGACCCGGGGGAACGGATTCTTTGGCTCCGACCTTTTCGGATCCGATCCGTTCCTTTGGACCTCAGGCTACCCTGTCTTCGGCTCGGTTCCCCGCTTTAGATCCAGGGAAGGCTTCTCCCTCAGTCTTCAAGGTGGTGGAGAGGGTTCTCTCCCAGGGATTAAGACCCCAGCCCATCCCCTCGGATACCACTCAGGCCCCCCTGGATTTGGCAATGACTCCCTTCATCCTGTCTCAGGGACAGCCCATGGCAGAGGATCCCCAGGTCATTTTCCCCATGGAAACCCCTGCGGCTCGCGGTTCCTCTTCTGAAAGTCCCACTGAAGAGGGTCACCGTAAGCGGAAGTGCAAAAGGAGACACTTGGACTCCCCCGAGTCCCTCACTACTGACACTGACTTAGATGAAGGAGAAGGATCTCCCAGGTCACCTCCCAAAGACGTCTCCTTTGGAGAAATTATGGAGATCCTCCTCCAGAGGGGAGATTGGTCAGCCCCAAAACCTTCCGGGGATGAGTCAGTGTTCCTGGAGGCCTTTGGCACGGGACCATCTACTTCTTGGGTGTCCCCACCAGCAGACCCCGTGGTGGACCTCATCACCACGAGGACATGGAAGGAGCCAGAAACCGTAGAGCCCATCCCCAAATGCCCTGACAAGGTTTTTTCTCCCCCTTCTGACAGACAACCCTGGTCGAAAGGAGTCCCAGTTGATGCTATGTTGGTTGCAGCGGCCACAAAGAAGGAACTAGCATAGGAGTGTTCCTTAGTCCACTCCCCAGACAAGGGGTCCAGGTCGGTGGATAGGATTGGGAAGCGCGTATACTCCTCAGTGACTTTTTATATCCGTGCGCTGAATTATTTGGTACATGTGATTTGGCTTCAGCGAGACCTTGCTTCGGAATTTGCTGAGTAGCCTCCAGAGTCTTTATCGCCACAGGACAGACAGCTGTTCTCTGCGAAAATGTCTACTCTGAAGTCAGTCTCAAACACATCTATGCGGCTACTTTTCCATGCCATGGAAGGAGCAGCTAGGGCGGCTGGGACAGGCATAGCCATGAGGCATCATGCCTGGCTCAGATTGTCAATTTGCAGACCCTTTCAAGGCATTGTTTATCAACGCTCCCTACGACAGTTCTTCAATTTTTGGAAAGACAGTACGTGACACACTTGTCCAGAGCAAAAAGGACAGGAAGACTTTGTCTGCCATTGGAGTCCACTGCTCTAACCTTCAGCGGTCCTTCTCTAGGAATCTGAGTGCAGAAGAAGATGTGGTTCTGAAAATCTCAGTTTTCCTGGGATTCTCAGTACAGCTATTCCCCCCGAGGCAGAGGGGGACAGGATTGACGCCGACCCAGAGGTATAGGGGGTCCCAGGAATTTTGGGTCCAAGATACCCTTCTCTGATAGACCCGGTCAGCAGCCCTGAGGGGTTGCCCAACTGTCCTACTCTGGAGGCAGTCGGGGGATGATTGTCCTTACATCCAGCGGCATGGGAGCCCATTACAACAGATCGCTGAGTTCTTCAGATAATATCCAGAGGTTGCTCTATTCCTTTCGTTGCCCCTCCAAATATTACAAAACACCTCCCGGATGTTCCACCCGCTCACAGGGAGGCCGCAGCTCTAGAGGTTTCAAAGCTGCTTCTCAAACGAGCCATCAAAAAGGTCCCCCCCAATCAGTCCGGATTAGGCATCTACTCAAAGTTCTTTTTGGTGCCAAAAAAGATGGGGGACCTCAGGCCTATTCTAGACCTGTCAACATTAAACCTGTCCGTAGCCAAACAGAAATTCCGGATGGTCACCCTACAGTCCATTCTACCTTATCTCCGAGAGTGCGACTGGATATGCTCGTTAGACCTTCAAGATGCTTACTACCACATCAAAATACACAGAAGCTCCAGGAGGTTTCTGCGCTTCTGGCTGGGAGCTAGTCATTTTCAGTTCAAAGCCCTACCCTTTGGTCTCACCACAGCCCCCAGGGTGTTTACCAAGGTAATGGCAGTTGTAGCGGCTCACCTGAGGCTTCAGGGTATTCAGGTGTTTCCATACCTGGACGACTGGCTCTTCACTGCGCCCAACAAGCATCACTTGTGTCTGGCCCGAGATTATTTCATTCGGTTAGCAGAGCTACTGGGAATTACAGTCAATGTTCACAAATCCCATTTGCAACCAGTACAAGTTCTAGACTTCATTGGTGCACGGTTGGACACTTTGCAGATGAAGGTATTCCTAACTCCAGACAGGATTCTACATCTCAGGTGCCACATAGCTCAGATAGCGAACTCCAAGTCTTCAAAGGCGAGCGAGGTTCTCCGGGCTCCATGGCTGCCTCCATATCTATTCTCCCTTATGGGCACCTTCACATGCGGGTTCTTCAATGGACTCTGGCTGTTCAGTGGTCTTGACTAGACCTGCCCATGGAATTTCTAATCAAGATCAGTCACGTCTGCAGGGCATCTCTTCTTTGGTGGTTAACTTCATCGGAGATATCAAAAGGATGCCCCTTTGCATCACCTCCAGTCCAAACCACAGTGACCACAGACGCCTCCCAACTCGGGTGGGGGGGACACTGTTCGGGAAGGAAAGTCCAAGGCACGTGGTCCCAACCAGAGACCAATTTGCACATAAATGTTCTAGAGATGAAGGCAGTGCTTTTAGCGTTGGAAGCCTTTCACACAGTCCTCCCTCTCGGATTGATTGCAATTCAGTCAGACAACATGTCGGTCGTCTGGTATATCAACAAGCAGAGTGTAGGAATGGGTGATTTCCACCTGTCGGTTTCTAATAGCAACGCACATCCCGGGGCGCTCCAACATTTTAGCGGACAGATTAAGTCAGGCCATTCTGATGCCTTACGAGTGGTCTCTGAAACAGTCAGTATCGGAGGAGATTTTCCTTGCATGGGGTCAGCCTTGCTGTGATCTCTTCACATCTCCTTCCAACGCAAAGTGCAGCAAGTTCTTCGCTCTGATTCCCTCACCAGGGGAAGTCCCCAGAGACACTGTAGTCCATGCTTGACCCCCCGGGCTTCTGTATGCTTATCCACCTTTACCTCTCTTATTCTGAAGTTTCTTCAGAAAGCTTGCTGACTACGGTGCAAAGTGATCCTTATTGTCCCGTTCTGGCCTTGTCAGGTTTGGTTCCCATTCCTTTGGTCTCATCTCTTAGCTCCCCCGAGGGTTCTGGATCCCTGCCCGGATCTAATTTTTCAAACGTCGGGGACACGTCCGCCCGATCTGGGCAGCCTCAAGCTCACAGCTTGGTTGCTTCAGTTCCGTTAATTGCCAGGAATCCAAAAAAATCCATTCTGGTGGCCTCTCTTAAAGACTCCACTAGGAAACTTTATTGCAGTAAATGGAAGCGCTTTTCCATTTGGCCCTCACAGAAAAAAGTAGATCCCTTTACAGCCCCTGTTCCAGCGGTGTTGGACTTTCCTGTCTGGTATCTTTCAGCAAGGAGCTAGTTCCTCCACAGTGAAAGTACAATTGGCAGCCATTTCCAGTTTTCACGTTGGTGAAGACATCATGGCCTTGGCCTCCTCTAGGCTGTGTAAGACTTTTCTTAAAGGTACCTTTCTGTTACGGTCCCCTGTCAAGGATTCTGTACCTCCTTGTTTTACAGGCATTGGTGGATCCTCCTTTCAAACCTGCAGCTTCAGTGGACTTAAAATTTTTGTCCTGGAAGACAGCTTTCCTAGTCGCCATCACATCGGTTAGGAGAGTTTCTGAGCTTCAAGCTCTGTCTGCCGTGCCTACGTATTTGGTCTTCCATAAGGATAGGGTCTCCCTCCGTACTAACCCTTCTTACCTAAAGTGGCATCTGAAACAAACATAAACCAGTCCATTAATCTGCTCGTTTTCTTTCCCAACTTCCAAAATAAAGGTGAATACAAACTCCATTTGTTAGATGTTCATAGACAACTTTGTTTTTATCTTCATAGAACGAAGTCTTTCTGCAAGACTGACCAGTTGTTTGTTTCCTTTTCCAAAGTGTTTATGGGAAAAGCTATTTCTAAAGTTTCTTTAGCCAGATGGATCACTCTTTGCATTTCACATGCCTACAAAGCAAAAGATTTATCTCCTCCTGGTATAGTTAAGGCTCACTCTACCAGATCCATGGCGACTTCTGCTGCTTTTTGGTCCAGAGTACCTTTGGACGATATTTGAGCAGCAGCAACATGGGCCAATTCACATACCTTCATTTTCCATTACAAATTGGATCTGATTTGCTCAGGAATATCCTTCCATAAGGGCCTCCCAGGATCGGAGTAGCTGGGGACTCTGTCCCACAGGTTGCAGATAAAATGAAGTTAACTACTTCAGATAAAGAAGTTATGTACTCACCATAACGTTCCATCTGAGTAGTTATACTTCATTTTTCTGCAACATTCCCTCCCTCCATCCACCGGACCTTATCCTTTTTTCAGGGTTGGTTTATTGGGTCGAGTTGCATATATATGGTTAGTTGCAGCAAACTCGATCTGAGGGAAGATAGGAGATGGTAGGGCATTATGGATAAGGGGAGGAGCTCGGAGCAGATGCTAGAAAAAAAGTTGCCGGCTCCGATCCGATACGGATCCGTATACCCACAGGTTGCAGAAAAATGAAGTATAACTACTCAGATGGAACTTTATGGTGAGTACATAACTTCTTTTTTTTCGCATCGTGCAGCACCGCGAGGCTACAATTAAACTATTCCAGGTGCCAGAAAGTATTCTCTTCAAGTTTTCCCTTAGAACTAGCTGGTTTCTCAGTAGTAGCACTAAAATCTGAACCCCTGTGACTAGCACTTGTTCTAGAACCTGCTGGAGAGCAATAGGAAGCCAGAAACTGATACAAGCACTCAACTCTCCTTGTCAATAAGAAGAAATTAATAGTAGGCACTAAACAGCCTATAACTGCAAAGTACCTTGCAAAGGGAAGGGAAAACAGCTCTTATACTTTCCAAAACAGCACCTAAACAGGCATGTCCAAGTGTCAGCTTCTGATGATTTCTCCTGTCCACCTAGTGAATATGGGCATACTGGGGCAATGTAGCAACTGCCTCATGTACACAGACAACCCTCTCCTCCTACCACCCAACACTACAACCTGCGAGAGATGCACTTACATAGCCAAACTGGAAGCAAAGCTCTCTTTGGCCAAGATTATGCTAGACAGTCAAGAGGAGAAGGTTAACACCTGCACTTCACCTCAAGCAACTCATAGCCCTTCAAAACCCACACCATCAGCACCCACACATAGCAACACTAAACCCACATATGCAGAGGCCCTTAACATTAACCTGCCCAAGCAACAAGGACCTCCGAAGCTGAAACGCAAACAAACACCAGTCACAACCAAAGTGACACACAGCTCACAACACCAGTGTGCCACCCAACAACAGCCCCTAAGGCAAGACAATGTACCCTACACTTTAGTCATAGGTGACTCTATAGTCAGGCACACTGATGTCCCACTCACCAGGCTGAACAAGGAGAAAATTACAGTCAGCTGCCTGTCGGTTGCCCGGCTCCGCCACGTAACGCATGCACTCAAGTCACTCCACAACAAGTACAAATATGACTCTGTCATTGTCCATGCTGGAGTGAATGACTTGAGACGTACCTCCCTGGACTACATGAAATGAGACATGGAAGAGCTCTTGAATCATGTGGCCCAAGCAGGTATGACCCTAGCCCTGAATAGCATCCTGTCTTCGCCCAGAATGATACCACAGTATAAGGACAAAATAATTGACTTCAATAATTGGCTAAGCTTCTGGTGTCATTCAAAGGGGATCCAGTATCTGTCTGCCTGGGAAGACAGGATCGACAAACCACGATGCTTTGCCAGAGATGGTCTGCACCTGTCACCCCTGGGATTCAGGTTACTGGCTAAAGCTCTTGCCACCCCTATAGTGCCTTTTTTAGGCAAGGTTCAAAGGACAAAACCACCACCGTAACAGATACAAGCATGCAAAATCTGAAGGTAATGCTACTCAATGCTAGAAGTCTAAACCTCAAAATGCACTCTCTCGAGGCACTCCTAAAAACAGAGAACATCGATATCTGTGCAGTAACTGAGACCTGGTTCAAGGCTTCAGGGAGCACCCCTGCAATACCAGGCTACAACTCTTACCACACTTTTCGGCCACAAAACCAAGACCAAAACACTAAAGGTGGAGGAGTGCCCATATTCATC
This sequence comes from Protopterus annectens, assembly GCF_019279795.1. Classification (NCBI taxonomy): domain Eukaryota; kingdom Metazoa; phylum Chordata; order Ceratodontiformes; family Protopteridae; genus Protopterus; species Protopterus annectens. Next base: position 728,064,996 of record NC_056748.1, read on the forward strand.
AAGGATATTCACACCTCCAGGTTAGTTGCCCAACACAATGTATCTGAAATTCTCCAGGTGCAACTAACACTAGGTAAGACTGCATTCCAAATTGTAGCTTGCTACAGATCCCCCACCATGCCCCAAGAGTCTCACTACACCTTTCTAAACATACTGGAAAATATTAAGATAGAACCAAACACCCTAATACTGGGTGATTTCAACTACCCTGCCATTAACTGGGAAAACTACTCTGGTACCAACTCCTTTTCCCAACGGTTCTTGGAATTCATAAATTCCAGCACCCTGGATCAACTAATACATTGTCCCACCAGGGGCTCCAGTATCCTAGACCTGGTCATTACCAACATGGGAGATAGATGCTCCACACCAGTGGTCACCCCCTCATTGGTCAGGTCTGACCATAAGCAAATCACCCTTGACATCCATTCCACATCCCACCTCCACCTCCCAGTAAGGAAACCTCTTTAAAAAACTTCTCCAAAGCCAACTTCGTGCTACTGAAGTCAGAAGTGACAAACTTCATGTCACCCATGCAGATGGGATCTGAAAGTTCGACTGCAGAATCCTACACTAAGGCACTGTACGAGCACATCCACTCATGCATGAATCGTGCCATCCCAAATAGAACCAAGATGCTCTCCTCCAAAAAAGGAAGCCAATCTGGTGGTCCCCTGCTATAAACAAACTATACAACAGAAGGAGAAAACTGTTGCAGAAAAGAGGAAAATCCCAGGATGCAAAAAAAACTCCCTCACCAGCCTCAGTAAGAAGCTGAGATCCCTCATAAAATCCTCAAAAGCTAGTTACGAAAATAAAATTGCCAAAGATACCAAAGACAACCACAAGGCATTCTATAGTTATGTCAAGAATCTAAATGGCAATGCTCATATCTGCTCTGAGCTTCAACAGAATGGCATTAAATATACTGATCCCAAGGATATTGCCAATATCCTGGCAGATCGATTTAGTGCCAGCTTCACCCCGCCTCTCACCACCTAAAGGGCCCATCTCAATACCAAAAGATTGGCAAGTTCTGGTAATCACGGCCACACGTGTAGAAATCACACTTTCCAAAGCTAAGAATACTGCATCCATGGGACCAGATGACATCCCAGGCTATGTACTACATGAACTACTAAATGAACTGGCACCTCACCTAAGTGTCATGTTTAATCATAGCCTCACCTCAGGCTTTGTGCCCACTGAGTGGCGCACAGCTACAGTTATCCTACTCCACAAGGGGGGATCCACCTTGGATCCCGGGAACTACCGTCCCATCAGTCTGACGAGCCTGATCTGCAAGGGCATGGAACACATTATCATGGAACTTATAAACAAAGACATTGGCAACCTTCAAACACTGGACCCCACCCATTTGGGTTTGTGAAGGCTGATCTTGTCTCCTGATCCTGATTGACTTCTTCGAATCAGTCTCCAGAGCTGTGGACGAGGGTAAGGCGGTCCACACAGCCTATCTGGACCTCACCAAGACCTTCGAAACCATCCCCCACTCTGGAATCGTAGATAAACTTACTAAGCTGGGCATAAATCCCTACATCACTCGATGGGTTGCCAACTGGCTTACTGACAGAACCCAGACTGTAAAAGTAGCTGACTCCAAATCCATCTCCAGCCAAGTGACAAGTGGAATACCTGAGGGTTCAGTCCTGGGACCACTCTTGTTTGGCATCTACTTCTCTGAAGTACAGGCCAACACTAAGTGACTCTGGCTAACAAAGTTCACAGATGACTGCAAACTGGGAGCCATTATTGAATTCCCAAATGATGTGGATATTCTACAAAAGGGCCTAACAGAAATGAATGCCTGGTGCCAGAGCCATGGGCTCAAGCTTAATGCCAAGAAATGTATAGCTATCCCGTTTGAAAAAAAAAATGTACCCATGAATTAGCACATAGGTGGCAGTACACTAAACATCGAAAGTGTGATGAGAGACTTAGGGACACAGGTGGACAGTGGTCTCACTTTCGATAACCACATCGCCACAACAGTCAGGAAATCCTTCTATGTGGCACACCTTATCTCTAAGGGCTTTTCATCCAGAAAAAAGCAGGTCATTGTCCCACTGTACTCATCCCTCATTAGACCCATTATAGAGTATAATGTCCCATTTGGTATGTACCTCACAAGACATCTGCAACAGCTGGAAAGGCCACAGAAATACCTCACTAAAAGAATCACAGGCCTAAAGCAGATGCCATATGCTGACCATCTAAAAAAAAAACTCCAGCTATACTCTGTGGCATATCGTCTACTCAGAGGCGATCTCTGCTTAACATACAAGACCATGTCAAACCCTGAGCTGTTGGACATGCTCCACTTAAAGAAATCCCAATCCCTCAGAGCCACACGCTCCAGGGATCTAAACCTTGTCAAACACAAAATAAAATAGGGGCTCCCCCCCATGTGGGAGGCTGTGCCCACCCCCCCCCCATGTAAATATACCAACTCCGAGATCGTACTACAGTGAAGGAAATGTTAAAGTCCTGAAAATGGCCCAGTGACTTTTTTCCTGGGAAAAAAATTGCTGTTCTGTGTCTTGGGATTTTGCCGTTTCAACATTTAGCTGTCGATTAAACAACATTCGCAATATTAAGCATTCGCTTACTTAATAGGGAACCTATATATATATATATATATATATATATATATATATATATATATATATATATATATGAAGGATCCGATGTTTTATCCATCCAACTCCACAGATAGGTTGTCATATCCAAACGGATCTGTCCTCAGCACCTTTTTCCAGCTTTGGATCTGGGCTCAGGCTCCTCCCCTACCCAGAATGCCCTTCTCCTTTCAGAAATGGTTTCTTTTCTTGTTTTACTGTATGTAGTACAGTACTTTAGGGAATTTTCTACTTCATCTTTGTTGCCCTTTCTGAACTTTGTTTTGTGGGAAGTTTTGCCCCTCCTTTGTTCTCCTGCTTGTTACAAAACATATCTATAATAGTAGTAGATGATATAAGTTTTTTGCTTGTGTTCAAGTTTGTCACTAAATTGTAATTCTTATCACTGTTCTATTATTGTTAAGTGACAGTACACTAAGCACCGAAAGCGTGATGAGACTTAGGAACATAGGTGGACAGTGGTCTTACCTTCGATAACCACATCGCCACAACAGTCAGGAAATCCTTCTCTGTGGCACACCTCATCAGCAAGGGATTTTCATCCAGAGAAAAGGAGGTCATTGCCCCACTGTTCGCATCCCTCATTAGACCCTTCATAGAGTACAATGCCCCATTTGGTATGTACCTCACAAGACATCTGCAGCAACTGGAAAGGCTGCAGAAACACCTCAGGCCTAAAGCAGATGCTGTATGCTGACCGACTAAAAAAACTCCAGCTATACTCTGTGGCATATCGTCTACTCAGAGGTGATCTCTGCTTAACATACAAGGCCATGTCAAACCCAGAGCTGTTGGAGACATGCTTTCTTAAAGAAATCCCAATCCATCAGTCACACACTCCAGGGACCAAAACCTTGTCGTCACATTGAACAAAACATGCTGGAGGGATAGGTTCCTGACTCAGAGACTCCCCATACTCTGGAAAAAACTGCCCGTACATGTCAAGCAGAGCACCTCCTTGGCCCTCTTCAAAATGAACCTTGACGACTAGATGGGAGATAGGAAATTTACCCAGGGGATCACATCAGTCGCCATGCTAGACAGGGGTCCAGGGAAGTAAATATTGTGGGAAGTAGCAGCCAGGGAATTGTTATGGCTAGGCTTGTACAGGCCCTAGGGCCGATAGCCTAGTACCAGCCTATGAACCTATAATAGTTTCATTGTAATAATCTTGTTTTGTAACTGGAGCTTTCCGCCCCGGGTCTTCCAATGAAAATGGGTTCCTGACCCAGTGGACTTTCCTGGTCAACAATTGCCTATAAATAAATACATTTAGATTTTGTGTAAAGGTATTCTGGTTCTGGTTGTAATTGCTTTCTCTACTGTGTGTGTGTGAGTGTGTGTGTAATTTTTTGTCATATTGGACAAGGACCGCTGGATTCAAGAAATGTAGTGCCTGTGGGGACAGGATCCCCCACTGTTAGCAGGCCTATCACCTTAATGTAGAATGCTAGTCTTGCAGGGCCTGGGCTTTGGTACACCATAGGAACAAGTTGGTATTCAAGGGTCTTCTCCCTGCTCTAGCTGGAGAATTGACTTCACTTGCTGCTGTTTCTTCTGCTTCTCCTTCATCTGAGTGACAAGATAAATCAGAGAAGTATAAGAACAGGGAAAAAGAAATGGAAAAACAAAAAAATCCAGGTAAATGTTTCTGGATCAGACTCTGCAGTCAGCATCAGCACCTAAAGCTCAAAGGTTAATGATCCCGGCACTTCATCAGGAGCTACAGTAGTAGATAAACTCTGTCCCCTCTCTGCTTCTCCTTGAAATATGCATGCCCCAAGTTGCATTCATCTATACGTGAGCATTTGTCTTTGAGACCACCTTCATTGGCTTCCTCCCTCAGGTCCTTTTGGTTGTCAAGAAATCTGTGTAAAGCTGGCATCAGTAGGATAAGGAAATTTCTTCAAATCTAGATCGTCTTACTGGCTCTCCCTCTGAATTCGCCAGGACCCACCTTTTTTTCTTCTACAGTCCAAACTTTGGTCCAGGGCTCCATGGTACTGAGCTAAGCCTGTGAGAAAATCTTGCTGGAGCCTAGAGCATTTGCGGCTTTGATTCTGACTCCTTCCCTTGCAGTTTTGACTCCAGCTCCATTAGAGAGTAAGGGGTGTCTGAGCCAGTGGGCTGGTCTGAAACTCAGGGGTTGTTCAATACTAGGGTGTTTGGAGCCATCTCTTACCCTCAGGATCTCTGCCTTGGACAGTTCTGCTGTGATCACAGCCATGTAACCAAGCTGAGTTGGTGCAAGACATGTTCCTTCCCTTGGGTCTTTCCATCCTGGGAGACCTTCCTTGGTTCTGATCTCTGCTCCGGTATTTGAAGCTTTTGAAAGGGTCCTATCCAGATACGAAGAGGAATTTCCTCGCGCCGTCTCAACTCTTTCCCGACTCCCATTGGATTGTGTTACTTTGATCGAACATCCTATCCATCAGGAACAGCCAGCTTCACTCAGCCTCACTCGTAAAGTTCCTGTTCCAGTTCTGCGATTTCCTCAGAATATCCCCTGGTGGAAAGTCACAGGCAAAGCACATGCAAGAGGAGTCATAGTGATTCATCCCAGGAATCGCTCACAGAAGTTACTAACTTTGAGGAGGGGGAAGGGTCCTTAACTCCTTCTTCACCCAGTTCTGCTTCCCATGTAACTAGATATTTAATATCAAGAGCTATGATGCTACTGATTTTCCTTCAAAGGTAGCTACTTTATGGTCAGTCATTATCAGGTATTCCTGGCTTAGACTTACAATCCCTTCCAGAGAATGTCAAAGCTAAATTGTTGACTCTTCTCTGGATACTCAGAATTTGTTTTGCTCTGCAGTTGCAGAACTTTTTAAGTGTTGGAGGACAAGGGGAAAGTTATTCAAAACCTTAAGCAGATTTTCCTTTTCCATGCTTCTGAGTACCAGAACTTTCCTTTCAAAGCAGATCCTTTTGATGTCCTTCCATTTCACTGTTGCAGTATTCTTAACATGACGTGTTGTCTTTAGCTTGCTTATTAAAGGAGAGAGCCTTTTGTCTTTAAATTGGGTACAGGTCCTGTGGGGTATTTTGGTAACACCAGTTACATATAGGTTAGAATTTTACATTTTTACATTGTTGATCTGCAGTGGTGGTGCTGCGGTAGCATTGTCGCCTCACAGTAAGACGTTGTCCCGTTCGATTCTCAGCTAGAGCATCTTCTGTGTGGAGATATGCGTGAATGGGCATACCTTCGTTGAAGGTTGTGTGTCAGAGCTGGCAACTCGGCACTTAAAAATCTGCTGCCAATCATTAGCGGACCGGAGTTCCGCTGTGGCGACCCCTAACCGGGAAAAGCCGAAAGACACAACAACAACATTGTTGATTTGAGTAGTTGGATTTAGGACATTTAAGCATATTGTCGTCAACACAGTCTGCACTGTCTAGAATAGACTAGTACATGGAAAAAAGTAAAAGGTTTGTCAGTTTGTGTTCATTTAAAGTGATTTGTACAGTTTTACTTTGTGTAATTGTAAATAGTTGTATAGATTTTTGTTTATACAGTGTTTTTATTGTTAGATGTATGCACATCTAATATTTATTTTTATATATTTAATTTACACGTTTCAGCACCTTACTACTTATGTATTTTTATTGTTCATCATGTCCTCAGGGCAATCATGTTATGTGATGTTTGCATCATTAAATTATTCCTTTGCTTTAATGCAGTCTGTTTTACCATTAGTGAGTTCCAGCTATTTAAACACCTGTGTTTTAAGGAATTTTTAACCCTGAAGTTTTTAATATGTACTAATAAGACGAAAGCGCTTAGTTCGGTATTTTAGCGCACCATTTAATTTTTGATTCAAGTGTTTGGTTTTACTACTCGTTTTTCTTTTTCTGGATGTACCTGTGGTTTGCACTTAACATGAGGGATCCCCTGCCAAGGACGGCCCGACGTCCAGCCAATATACCAAAGCTTTTAGTTAGGTTAACAATATGCCATACGTCAGATGCATGCTCCCTGCACTAAGCGTAGTGCATAAAGGTGACGTCCGGATGTACCATCCTCGGAACTTGTTTGCTGCCAATCAGAATGTCATCTTTGATTGTTGGTCTGATTCCTCGAGTTGTTGGAGTTTACCTAGCCATTTCAAATAAGTTCCCCATTGGAATTTTGTGCTTGTCTTTTTTGATTTTGGCATTCGTGGCAGACTCCCTGAGCAGATCCATAACACACAGTCTCATGAGTGATTGCTTCACGGGGATGTGTTTCTGGACATTATCTACCAGTGGGGTATTCCTCAAGTAGATCTTTTTGCCTCCCCTCTGAACAGGCAACTTCCTCATTTTTGTGCCTGGATTTCATGTCCTCTGATCTGGAAGGTGGACACGCTATCTTTTTCATGGAAGGGGATGCTTCTTTATACTTTCTGTCCCCTTCCAAAAGTCTTATGCAAGGTAAAACAGGATGCTCCCAAATCTTGTTGGTGACTCCCTTTTGGCCTAGGCAGCATCGGTTCCCTTTTCTCCATTTATCCAAGGGAAATCATCACGAGTTACCTCATAGGGTGGATCTTCTCACACAAGACAAGGGATCTCTCATTCATCCCCACCTGTCCACTCTGTGGTTGATAGGATTTTGCTGCCCTATAGGCACCTTTTTTCTGAGGTTGTGCTTCAGGCTCTGAAGGAGGCTAGGAAACCCACTAGTAGGAAATCCTACTTGTTCAAATGGAAAAGGTTTTCTGTTTGGTGTCTTTCTTGTAACCCGGACCCACTTACTGTGGGTTTTCCTTTGGTTCTCTCTTATTTGTGTGAATTGCTCAGTGTTGGGTTGGCATATTATTCTACTAAAGCCCACATGTCAGCTATTTCTGCTTGTCTACTTTTAGCTCCTCCATTAGCCTCTAGGTTTGATGCCAGTTCCTTAAAGGTTTCTTCATATTGGACTTCCCAGGAAGCCTGTTCCTCCTCCTTGGGAATCTTAATTTTGTTTTGGAGAAATTGGCTCAGCTCCTTTTGAGCCTGCAGCTTCAGCTTTCTTCCAGCATTGTTCGTTGAAGACTGTTTTTTGTTAGCCCTTATTTTTGCCCGATGGGTGTCTAAGCTTCAAACCTTATGGCTGTTTCACCTTTTTTAGTTTTTCATAAGGACAGAGTGTCTCTTCGTACCAATCCTCCTTTTATGCCAAAGGTGGTGAATAAGTTATCTCTTAATCAGTCTATTATTAATTTGCCCACTTCTTTCTTTTCTCCAAAAATTTGCTAGTGAGAAGGTGTTGTACACTTTGGATGTACATAGACAACTCCGATTTTATTTTGATAAAACTAAAACCTTTTTGAAAATCTGATCAGCTTTTTGTTTCTTTTCATCCTAGATCATTAGGTGTGGCAGTTTCCAAGCAGACTGTTTCCTCTTGGATTTCTAAAGCCATTTAATTTTGTTATTCGTATCCTGTTAAGAGCCTTCCTTATGTCATCAAGGCCCTCTCTGGTAGGGCTGTGGCTTCTTCTGGTACTTTTTTCAAGGGTTTGGATACTAATTCTGTCCTTGAGGCAGCTACTTGATCTTCTGTGCATACCTTTACCAAGCACTACAAGTTGGATATGATATCCAGGGCCAGAGCTGGTTTTGCTAGGGCCATTCTTCATGGGTTCCTAGAAGGCTCTGCTGGCCATTCCTCCTCCCTGTCTTCTTCTTGAGCCTTTGCACTCTCTCTCATGTTAAGAATACTGCAACAGTGAAATGGGTTGTTTTGCACTGGGAGGGTTTGTGGTCTGCACTGTTGTGGCAGAACAGGTAGCTTACATCCTTCTAGGTTGAGAACTGCTGATTGAGGGCTCAGTGTCTGTTATTCTAAAAGTGTATTAATTCTGGTTTAAGCACTTGGGCTTTCAAGCCAGTTATTTTACATTAAGAGGGTTCGTGGTCTGCACTCTTGTGGGAGGAGAGGCTGGACTCTGCCCTTCTGAGCTGGGAATTTCTGGTTAAAGGCTTATAGTGCATGCATATCTGAACTGTCTCTTACTGAAGTTGGTGCGCCTTGTTTGCTGTGGCATAGACTGGATTCGGGCCTGCTGGATCTAGCTTTGTTTGTGTAACTTGAGCACTAATCCAGACATTCTCTAAAGTATTCAATGGTATTTATTACTGCTTGGTTGTAACTTGATTAAAGTGTAGCTATCATTCAAGTCTTTTGGATTAAGCACTTGGGCTTCAGACCAGTTGTTTTACATTAGGAAGGTTTGTCATAAGCAGTGTGGTGGCAGGACAGGTAGCTTTCATCCTTCTAAGTTGGGAACTGCTGATTGAGAGCCCAGTGTCCAAGTGTATTAGTTCTGGTTTAGGCACTTGGGCTTCAGGCCAGTTATTTTACATTAAGAAGGTTCGTGGTCTGCACTCTTGTGGGAGAAGAGGCTGGACTCTGCCCTTCTGAGCTGGGAATTTCCGGTTAAAGGTTTATAGTGCCTGAATATTTGAACTGTATCTTACTGAAATTGGTTCACCTTGTTTGCTCTAGCATAGACTAGATCCAGGCCTGCTGAATCTAGCTTTGTTTATATGCTTGTTGTTTGTTTGCTTGTTATTTCCCTGGAAGCTAATTCCACCTAATACAACTTCTCAGTGCTTCTGTGGATCACTAGTGATATCTGCATTGCTTACTGTACTTATTTCCTTGTTTCATTTGAAAGAAAGTTACTGTTTGTCGTTTTTGCATTTAGTTACTTGTAACACATTGCACTCAAGTTACCTGGCACTTGCTCACTAAAGCAATTATATAAGTCAGCACTAAAAATTAAAAGCACTACACCCTCACTCCCCACTGGCCCTTGTTTTCAATTAAGGATTTCCCAATATTATTCTAGCATGTCCAAAGGTTAGTTGTCAATCTCCTCTCCGGTCCAGCTGGTGAATCTGGGAATCTTGAGGCAATGTTATAACTGCCTCATGTACACAGACAACCCTCTCCTCCTCCCACATAACACAAATACTTACGAGAGATGCAGCTATTTAGCCAAACTGGAGGCTGAGCTCTCTCAACTCAGGACTGACAAGACCAGACAGGAGGAGAAGGCAACTACACACACCACAAAACCAGCCTCACATAATGCTACCACTCCACTGAATCAAACACATAAACACACAAAGACATACTCAGAGGCTCTGAGTAAAAATTTACCTAAACAGCAGAGGCCTCCAAAACAGACACCCAAACAACTGCTACCTCAAGACACCCCACAAGCAACACATAAACCACAAAAGCAGTGTGCAAAGCAGTCACAGCCCTTAAGGCCAAATACAACACCAAACATACTTGTCATAGGTGACTCCATAGTCAGACACACTGACGTCCCACTCACCAGGCTGAACAAGGAGAGGGTCACAGTAAGCTGCCTATCGGGCGCTAGAATCCGCCACATAACACAAGCACTCGAGTCACTCCACGGCAAGTACAAATATGACACAGTCATTGTCCATGCTGGTGTGAACGACCTGAGACGTACCTCCCTGGACTACATGAAAAGAGACATTGAGGAGCTCTCTGATTATGTAGCCCAGGCAGGTATGACCCTAACCCTGAGCAGTATCCTTCCTTCACCAAGAATGATGCCACAATATAGAGACAAGATGATCAGCTTTAACAATTGGCTTAATGTCTGGTGTCATTCAAAGGGGATCCAGTGTCTGTCTGCCTGGGATGACATGCTTGACAAGCCACGCTGCTTCGCAAGGGACGGCTTGCACCTGTCACCCCTGGGATTCCGGATATTGGCTAAGGCTCTTGCCACCCCATAGTGCCTTTTTTAGGCAAGGCTCAAATTCTAAACCTACCACCCTAGAAAACAAAAATGGGAAGAAACTGAGGGTAATGCTGCTCAATGCCAGAAGTCTAAATCTCAAAATGCACGCGAGGCCCTTCTCAGTATGGAGAACATCGATGTCTGGGCTGTAACTGAAACCTGGTTCAAGGCTCCTGAGAGCACCCCGGCACTACTAGGTTTTACCTCATATCATGCGTTCCGGCCCCAAAACCCGGACCACACCACAAAAGGAGGGGGTGTATCCATTTTCATAAAGGATACCCACACCTCCAGGTTGGTGGCAACGCACGAAGCTTCGGAAACCATCCAGGTGCAACTAACCATAGGCAAAACTGCTCTACAAATTGTAGCATGCTACAGGCCACCCTCTCAAACTCAGGAACCCCACACAGCCTTCCTGAAGACACTGGAGGGTATAAATGTATCTCCAAACACCATCATATTGGGTGACTTCAACTACCCGAATATAGACTGGGAACATTACTCAAGCCCTAACTTCATTGGTGAGATCTGATCATAAACTAATCTCACTGGAAATCCACATCCCGCCCCCGCCCCAAACAAAAAAGACCATAGTGAAGAACTTCTCTAAAGCAAACTTCACACTACTCAAGACTGGTGTAGTATCCTTCAAGGCCCCTGAGCCAGAGGAAACCACAACCCAAGCTGCGGAAGCCCTTACAAATGCCTTCTATGAACACCTCCAGGACTGCATGGATCAGGCAATCCCAAATAAAACCAAGACTCTTTCCACAAAGGGCAAACGTCCAGTCTGGTGGACCCCAGACATTAACAAACTTTACAATAAGAGGAGAAATCTATTACATGATAGAACAAAATCCATAAAAGGGAAGTCACCCCTGATCATTATTAGTAAAAAATACGAGCACTGATAAAATCAACTAAGGCCAATTTTGAGAGAAAAATTGCCATGGATTCAAAGGACAATCATAAGGCCTTTTTCAGCTATGTTAGGAACCTGGGTGGAAACTCCCAGATATGCTCAGAATTAGTCCAAAATGATACAAAAATCACTGAACCCACAGACATTGCCAACATACTGGCAGACAGGTTCAGTGCAAACTTCACCCCTCTCCCCTAAAGGAGAGATAACTATCCCAGCCGAGTGTAGCCTCCCGGACATCTCAAATGCGCAGGTGAAAGCTGCTCTCTCTAAAGCTAAAAACACAGCATCAATGGGACCGGATGGTGTCCCCGGCTGTGTGCTACAAGAGCTAAATGAGGAATTAACCCCGCACATAAGGCAGCTGTTTAATCTCAGCCTTACCACAGGATACGTGCCCAAGGAGTGGCGTGACGGCAACTGTGGTCCCACTCCACAAAGGGCGCCTCGGACCCTGGTAATTACCGCCCCATAAGCTTAACAAGTCTAGTCTGCAAAGCTATGGAGAGGATCATAATGGAGCTCATAAACAAAGATATAGGGGACTTGCAGACACTGGACCCTACCCAGCTTGGCTTTGTCAAGGGAAGATCATGCCTTTTGAACTTGGTCGACTTCTTGAAACAGTCACCAAGGCCATTGATGAGGAAAGGCGGTCAATACAGCCTACCTTGACCTTGCAAAGGCTTTCGACACAATACCCCACTCGGGTATTGTAGAAAAACTTACCAGCTTAAATGTAAACCCATATGTCACAAGATGGTTTGCAAACTGGCTTAAGGACAGAACCCACAGGGTTAGAGTTGCTGGCGCTATGTCAGACTCCAAGCCGGTTACAAGTGGTGTCCCACAGGGCTCGGTCCTTGGCCCCCTATTGTTTGGCATCTACTTCTCAGAAGTACAGGCCAGCATGGGAGGACTTTGGCTGACAAAGTTTGCAGACGACTGCAAACTGGGCGCCATAGTGGAAAGTGCATCGGACACGGATATCCTTCAGAAGGGACTCACGGAAACAGATAGCTGGTGCCAGAGCCATGGCCTGAAGTTAAACGCCAAAAATGTATAGTCATACCCTTCGGGAAAAACAAGGTAACCCCAAGCTACCATATAGGTGGCAATCCACTAAGCACAGAAGAGGTTATCAGGGACCTGGGGACCCAGGTTGACAGTGGCCTTTCTTTTGACACTCACATTGCTAAAGTGGTTAGAAAGACCTTCTACATTGCCCACCTGATCATGAAGGGATTCACATCCAGATCTAGTGAGGTCATTGTTCCCCTGTACTCTTCACTTATCAGACCAATGATCGAGTACAATGCCCCATTCGGGATGTATCTCACCAGACATCTGCAGCAATTGGAGAGACCCCAAAAGTTCCTCACCAAAAGGATAAAGGGACTCCAAAATCTGTCATATGCTGCCAGATTGAAGAAACTCCAGCTCTATTCAGTCGCATACCGTCTGCTCAGAGGTGACATGTGCCTGGCATACAAGGCCATGTCCAACCCGGAATTAATGGACATGCTCCACCTCAAAAAATCCAAATCCACCAAAACCACTAGAGCAAGCGACTTAAACCTTAGCACAGATATAAATAGGACGTGCTGGAGGGATAGATTTATCACTCAGAGACACCCTATGCTGTGGAATAAAATCCCGGTCCATGTGAGGCAGGTTTACCCCGGGAATCATCTCTGTGTCACTGCTGGACAGAGGCACAACAAACTAATGGGCACAGTATTTTTTCATATAAGGGGTGGCGTAAGCCACAAAAATTTGGGCTAGGCTTATAAATGCCTTAGGGCAGATAGCCTAGTATAAACCTATGAACCTATGGAAGGACACAGTACAGTTGTGTAAAATCTTAACACAACAGTAGATTTCCTTCTCTTCACAGTTGCAATAATTACTCCTTCCCTCCCTCCCCCTGGTCTTTTGTCCCTCTGGATGTGTATTTTACCCTCTGATATCCTAGAGCTGGCATTCTTCCAGGGACTCTCAGTTCTGAGGATATGTCTGGATGTCACCTTTATGCCCTATACCTAGTGTGGGGAGCATACATGTGACATACGGCATATCTTTAACCTAAAGACTTTGGTGTACTGGATGGATGCTGGGCCACCCTTGTCAGGGGAACCTTCATGTTACGAATACTGCAAAAGTGAAGAGAAGGATATCTACTGTTTTGGTAAGGTTTTATACATCTGTACTTTCATAGACATCAAATGCAGACAGACCCTAAAGGGTAAAAGGTCATCTTAAAGTACTTTTATTGAGAAAACCAGTCATGACTGTAGGAGGCAAAAGTCTTCCTTTCCAGATAAAACCTACTTCCATGTGACTACCTTCCTCTCAGCCCCAGATTCCTGTCTCAAAGACTATCTGTCCTTTCCCTTGTGGTGTGGACTTGCAACCGACAAGTGGGTGTTCTCTATAATTCACAAGGGCTAAAGAGTGGTGTGGAGAAGTCCCTTCTTCCCCTTTTCAGGTATTCTTCAGCCTCCTCCTTGCCAGTTGCCTCATTTTCCACCACTGATTCAAAATCTTCTATCCCAGGGCACTGTTCAGCCAGATCCTCCTTCCAGAAGGGCAAGAGTTTCTATTCCAGGATGTTTATAGTTTCCAGAAAGGAGGGATGTTCTCCGTGTTTCACTGTTAGTCATCACACTTGGGTTATCTGCCTGCAGGTAGCCCTCAAGTCGGCCCGAATACCAGAGACTTAGTATTTCTGCGTCAGATGCTGTCGCTCCAGGACTGATGTCAAGTTGTCAGGGGTATAAAAACAGTGAGCTAACGCCATTACATCAGTCTTTCTTGCCGAGGAGCCCGAAGCAGAAGCAGTTCGCAAGTGCCGGTCGTCCGCTACTTGAATTTTCATTTAAGAATTGAATAGTCCTGAAGTTTTCTAAAGCTAAGTACGCCATTGGGGATCCTTTTTTCTTGCTCTAACCGCTGTCAGAAAAATTGTCTTGCCTGTGGAAAGCAAATACCTCACAGAGATTTTCATTCTTACTGCGTAACCTGTTTACGCCCAGACCACGACATACCTCACTGTCGGTTTTGTGCCTTGTTTAACACCCGAACCATTCATTCTTGGGCTCTCTTTGTCGCAATTCTTTCACTGTCGATCTCTGTATTCTGAAATGGCTTCGGTAAGCCATCCGACTACCAATATTTCGAAAAATGTAAGGATAAAGACGGAGACAGACCGCATAGGTCCAACGCTGCCGACGACGTTCCAATAAGCTAGTCGCCAGTCCTCTGGTACTCAGGTGCTTTTGGTAGCCCCTGATGTCCGCTTCAGTGGATTCGCAGGCCTCTACCAAGACCCATTTTGAGTCCGGTTTGCAGCGAGACTCTTCAACTATGGAACCTGCGGATGCCTCTACCTTGGATGGTGAGGCAGTTCTTCGCTTATCCGACTTTTTTTTAATCAAAACTACCGAGTTTCTTAGGCCCAGAGTACATACTACGCCTAGAAAACCGACAACCAAAGCGCGTGCACCTGCTCCCATACCACAAAAACAAATGCTTAGAATGGCAGAAGACCTTATTACGCTGATTAGAGGAAGTCAGCCTTCCCCTGCTATGAGAAAAAGAGACCAGTCCCCTACAGCTTCTACAGACCAGGAGTCCGATGACTCTGAGATTTTTGATTATGAAGACATGCCCTTATCTGCTTATGAGGATTCAGATGCAGAGGAATCCAGTCCCTCTGCCTCCCCTCCAGAGGATTTTTCTTTTGGTAAAACCTTGCATACCATGAGAGCATTTCCACTGGGTATGCCAAGACTATCTTCAGTTCAAAAAGAGGCTCAGAGAATTCCTAGAGTTGCCTCAGCACAGACGTTTAGCAAAACCCCCTGTCCTGGATGTTAATGATGTTTTTATGGAATCCAGTCTTACTCCTGACACTTTACCTCCTGCCCCTAGGAAACCAGACCGGTACTACAGAGTACCTGACACACTCAATTTTTTTTCAAGAATGACCCAGAGATCATTTCCCAGGGGCCTAAAGGTGTCAAGGCTACTACAGCCAAAAATCCCACCCCTTCGGACAGGGATTCCAGAGCTTTGGACATATGGGGTAAGAAGGTATATACCTCTGCAACTCTTGCTATTAGGGCATTGAATTGTAAGTTTCGCATGCTGAAGTTCCAGCAGCATATTATGGAACTTATTAAACAAAAAGTGGCAACCTTTATAGACTGTACAAAAATATAGAATTGCAGGAGCTTATGCACTCTGCAAGCCAAGTCAGTAAGCATACTTTGCAGTGTAGCTTTGACACCCCAGAAGCATCTTGCCAGGCAGCAGTCACTGGATCTGTACTGAGAAGACATGCTTGGCTCAAGGAGCAGACCTTGCTAGACCATGTCAAATCAAAGTTACTAGACGCTCCTTTGAACAAGGACAGTTTGTTTGGCACCAAAGCAGAAGAGATTCTTAAAAAGATGGAAGAAAATTCTAAGTCTATGCAGACTGTTAAAGAATTCTCACACGTGCAACCCCCTAGATTCAGTAGGCATTGCCCTTCCAAACACTGGTCCTTTCCAGCCCCCTCCAGGCCTTCTCAAACCAGACCCAGGGGAAACAGACCACCCAGACTACAGTCTCAGGGTATGCAGAGATCTAAGTAATGGAGTGCCCCCACCCCTAAAACAGTGAGTGGTAAGACACCTCCTTACAGAAAAAACTCACAATGACTTCTTTACTCCACTCCTCATCCCTAAACAATTACTTGTGCCCCTAGGAGGAAAACTTGCCCTTCATGCAAAAAATTGGATGTCCATCACACAGGACCAGTGGGTCCTCAACATTGTGTCCCAGGGGTACAAAATTTATTTCCATTCACTGCCAACCCCAAGCGGGTTTCCAGACCTTCCTCCAAACCAGTGGACAGAGGCTCAAAGCCAAGTAGCTTCCCTGCTCAATATCAGAGCTATTCAGACGGTTCCAGTAGAACAGAGGGGTCAGGGATTCTACTCCAGACTCTTCCTGGTATCCAGGAAAGAGGGCTGTTGGCTCCCAATCCTGGATCTTTCAATTCTCAACTCCTTCCTAGTGGTACCAAAATTCAGAATGCTTACCCTACAACCGCTTCTTCCTATGCTAGCCAAGAATGCCTGGTTAGTCACCCTAGACTTAAAAGAAGCCTATCTGCACATCCCCATAAGGGAGTCACGCAGGAAGTATTTATGTTTCAGGGCAGGATCTATGCATTATCAGTTCTCTGCACTTCCCTTTGGCTTATCTACTCCGTCCAGAGTCTTCACAAAATGCCTGGATCCAGCCATTGCATACTGCAGGCAGAGAAGTATCCAAATTTTCCCGTACTTGGACGACTGCCTGATTCAGACAGACAGTCAGGAATTTCTGTTGCAGCACCTGACATTTGTGAAACACCTTCTCACTTCCTTGGGGTACACCATCAACAAAAAGAAATCAAAACTGGTACCCAGTCAAAAGATTGTATTCCTGGGAGCAAGCTTGGACACATCATCCCAGATGGCATTCCTCACTTCAGAAAAACAAGTCTGTCTGACAGCCTACTTCAAACAAATGGCCAGCAGAACCCAGATATTCACAAGAAAAATACTGCAGGCCCTACGGTTCACGGCCTCATGTATACTGCTAATTCCATATGCAAGACTGCATATGAGGAAAAATCAATGGTTCTTAAAAAGTCTTTGGTGCCAACATTCTCAGGACCTGGCAACAGTCATTCTTATCATACCCTGTCTAAGGACAGAGTTCCTTTGGTGGGCAGAAGCATGCTACCACAACAAGCGACTGCCCTTTTTTCAACCCCACACTGCCCAGATCCTAACAGACGCATCAGACTATGGCTGGGGAGCGCTCATGGACGGCAAATGCATTCAGGGCCACTGGAGCCCAAGTCATATTCAACTGTACATCAACCAAAAAGAGATGCTTGCTATGCAGAACGCCCAGACAGCTTTCAGATCCCTACTCTTTCCAGGACAACTGCTAATAAAAACAGACAACACCACAGTTATGTGGTACATCAGCAAGCAGGGGGAATCCACTTCTAAACACTCTGCAGGTTAGCCATGGCCTGTGGCATATGACCTTGGACATGCAAGTCCATCTGCAAGCTCAATTCCTGCCAGGCAAACAAAACTCACTGGCAGACGACTTAAGCAGAAGTCTCCTAGACCCACACGAGTGGCATTTGGAGCCCAGCACCTTCAACCTTCTGATTCAGAAATGGGGGAACCCAGAGATGGATCTCTTTGCCTCCTCCTACAACCATCAGCTCAGCAAATTCTGCACCAGGAATCCTCACAGCAGGGCCTGGAAAGTGAATGCCCTATCTTTTCAGTGGGTAAATCTCTCAATCTATGCCTTTCCCCTTCTGCCCCTTCTCTCAAAAGTATTACTCACGATAAGACAGGACAGACCAAGGACAATTCTGATTGCCCCAGACTGGCCATGCCAGCACTGGTACCCATTCCTGTGCAGCCTGTCACCGGAGCCACCCTGGCACCTACACCAGAACCCAATCCTGCTCTCTCAGCAGGAGGAACTGATTTTGCATCCACAACTGCAAACCCTAAATCTTTCAGCTTTGCTTATTCCTTCAATTCTCCTCCAGCAACCCTAAGCAAGCAGGTGCTGAACTTCGTTCTTGAAGCCAGAAGGCCCAGTATAAGAAAATCCTATGTTGATAAGTGGAAAAGGTTCTGCTCCTGAATTCTATCTAAAGGAGAGGACACAACTCTGCCCTCCCTGTCTCTAATCCTGGATTACTTAGCAGATCTGCTCCACAAAGGCCTGTCCTTCTCCTCCATTAAGATACATGCCTGAGCCATTTCGGCTCATTACAACACTGAGCCCACCTCTCCTCTCGCACCCTCTTATCAAACAGTTTCTGAGAGGGGGCAAACAACTTAAGGCCACCAAGGACAGCACTCACCCCTGCTTGGGACCTTAATTTTGTACTGGAAAAGTTCACCCCCCCCCCCCCTTTGAACCTGCTGCATCAGCAGACTTAAAATTCCTCTCTTGGAAAACAGCCTTGCTTCTGGCCATCACTTCAGTTAGAAGAGTGTCTGAGCTACAAGCACTTATGGCTGTGGAACCCTTCATTATTTTCCATGCTGACAGGGTTTCCCTCCGGACTAACCCTTTCTTCATGCCTAAAGTGGTGTCCAGTGTGGCTCTCAACCAATCCATCCATTTGCCAACTTTCTTCCCTAATCTTCAAAATAAAGGGGAAAGGATCCTGCACTCCTTGGACGTGCACAGACAGCTCAGATTCTACCTTGATAGGACTAAGCCCTTCAGAAAATCTGACCAGTTACTAGTCAGCTTTGCAACAGGGACAGAGGGCAAGGCCATTTCAAAACAAACAATTTCCAAATGGGTAGCACACTGCATCCATTTCTACTACATGCACCCTGGGAAACCAACCCCTCAGGGGGTCAGAACACATTCCACTAGGGCAGCATCTACCTCTACAGCATTTCTCAGGGGAGTTCCTACCAGGGACATCCTGGAAGCTGCTACGTTGAATCTCCGTTGCTTTTTTTAAAGCTGTTTCGCTATGTTAAACTCCTTTAACATAGCGAGACAGTGTGAAGCAACAGAGATCTTGCGTTCTCCGTTGTTGTAAAAAAAGAGTTATAGTAATGAAAAAAGTCTGGGCGACCGAACCTTTTTCCATTACTATAACTCTGATTTACAACATGCACACTGACCAATCAGCGTGCACTTTTTTGAATATTAATGGAGGGTCGTTGTATAATTTCCATTTTCTCATCCACTGATTCTGGTTGCACTTAATATAGCATTAGGTTGACAAAGGCCTTTCACTTGAATATGTTGGACAAGCCCAAAATCTTGTCAGTGACTCCCATTTGGCCAAGTCAGCATTGTTTTCCCCCTTTTCTTTCACCTGGCCAGAGGTAGTAATCACAAGTTACCCCATGGAATAGACCTCCTTAAGACGAGCTCTCTCATTCATTTTGATTCCTTTCCAGCCCCATTTTTTTGAGGATGTGCTTCAGGTTTTATAGGAGACAAGAAACCCCACTTTAGAAAATTTTATGTAGCTTAATGGAAGAAATTTTCTACTTTGTGTCACAACGCAGAACAGGACAATCATTCTTTGGGAATTCCTGCTCTTCTTTCCCTTTGTGTGGTGAGTTCTGGGCTGGCATATTTTTCTGTTAAAACTCTTTTATCAACCATCTTTGCCACTGAATCCACCACTTTCTTCTGGATTTGAAGTCATGCATTTTCTAAAAAGGTGTTATTCATATTAAGTTTACGAGAAAACCCATGCCTTCTCCTTGGGACCTGAACTATTTTCTTGAAGATCTGAACAAGCAGCCACTTCCACTTTGAAATTGTGCACCTGGAAAACTGTGTTGGTGGCTCATATATCTGCCAATTGTCTCCCTGAACTTCAGGCTGTTACGGCCATTCCTCTTTCTCTTTTTCTGCAGAGCCAGGATGTGTCTTAGGACCAATCCTGCATTTAATGCCAAAGGTTGTCAATGATGATTCTATGAATCAGACCAGCCATCTTCCCTCCTTTTACTGCAAAATAAAAGTGAGATGATTCACCATTCTTTGGATTAGCATATACAGCTCAGATACCACCTACATAGGAGTAAAGGTATTACAAAATCTGAATAGCTATTTCTTTCCAAGCCAAGAAATTGGGTTTGGCAGTTTCCATGAAAAACATTTCTTTTTAGATTTCTAAAGGCATTTCCATTTGTTACTATTCTCATGGGAAAGAGCTTCCTACTTTTGTTCAAGTCACTCTAATAAGGCAGTTGCGTATTTTGAAGTTTTTTTTTAAGGGTCTCTATGCATTCTGAAAGCTGCTATTTGATCTTGTGTACATACATTTACTAAGCACTTTTAGTTGGACGTGTTTTCAAGGGCCAGAGGCAGATGTCCTTCAAGGATGCATCTGCAGTCATAACAAATGGGTTGTCCTGTCGTCAGGCAGCCCTTCGGTCGGCCGGATTCCAAAGTCTGGGTCCGGCTTCGGCTGATGTCGCACTTCACCCGACGTCATCTCTGCTGGTCTTCGGGTATAAAGGCATCAGCCGACGCCATTTTCCTCAGTCTTTCTTGCCGCGTGGCGCCCGAAGCAGAAGCTGTTCGCAAGTGCCGGTCGGTCAGATCCAGAGATTACTACTACCGAATACTACTTCGAAGACTTCTAAAGCTAAGTACCCGTTGGGGACTCTTTCTTGCCTCAGCCGATGTCAGAAAAAGTAAATAACTGTTTAACTTGTGGGAAACAAATACCTCATAAAGATTTCCACTCTTACTGCCTACCTTGTTTAGGCCCAGACCACGGCGTAGCAGCCTGTTTAGCCTGTGCTTCCTTCAACCGACGAACGCTTAGGCGTCGGTCGGAGTTTGCTGAACAGTTTTTCGGCTCAGATTTTGCGTACATTATGCCGTCGGATCCTCCAACTACCCAAATTGTTAAAAAACGCAAAGAAAAAGACAGACACTCGCGGTCCGCGGTTTCGGCCGAAACCACGGTTAAGCTAGCCGCGAGTGTCTCGGTTTCGGCCGAAACCGAGAAAACGGGTCAATCTTCAGCCGAATCCATGACTACTACTGAGGCTCGTGCTACCTTAGTTGAATCGGCCTCTGAAGTTTTGCCTACTACTGTGGTTCCTAGTGAATTATCAGACACCATCCCTTTGGATGTCTCTACCCCAGCACGTGGTGCTGCTAGGCCTCCTGCAGCCATGTCTATAAAGGCCTTTGCCAGGGCTAAAGCAGCCAAAACTGTTAAATCAGTGCCTGTTAAGACCCCCTCACATAGGCCCACTTCTAGTTCACAAATGCTTACTCTGGCAGAGGATTTAATCTCCTTAATTAGGGGATCCCAATCTCACCCAGACAGGGCCTGTCAGCCTCCAGAAAAGAGACCTAGAGCAGAGCCCCCCGAGCCAGTGTCCTCTGATGATTCTTCGGATGACTCAGACATTACAGATCAGCCAGAGGCTCCTTTTTCTACTTATGAAGATTCCGATGCTGAAGAATCCATTCCATCTGCCTCTCCACCAGAGGAATTTTCCTTTGGGAAACCTTACATGCCATGAGAGAACAATTCCAATGGCAGGGACAAGATTTCTCAGATTCAAGAAAAAGGCTTAGGACCTTTCTGCACTTACCACAACATAGGCCCTTAGCTATACCTCCAGTTCTGCCTGTTGTGGATGATGCATTTAATGATGTTTGCACTGCTCCTGATACTTTACCTCCAGCCCCTGCCAAACCAGATAGATTTTACAGGGTGCCAGACACTCATCACCACCTATACAAGGCCCCACTTGCAGATCCTGAGACTATATCCCAGGGGCCTAAGGCAGTAGCTTCGACCTCAGCAAAAACCCTCTCCCTTCTGAAAGGGAATCCAGGTCCTTAAAGAGATGGGGAAAAAGTTTACACCTCTGCTACTCTCTCAGCTAGAGCTTTAAACTGTCAGTTTCACATGATCCAATACCAAGAGTTTATGCTTGATCAGTTAACTAAGAAGCTGTCCTCTGATGACTCCTTAGATAAGAAATATGTTTTAGAAATGGTGAATAACATTCAGCAGGTTAGTAACCATTCTTTAAAATGTGGCTATGATGCACTGGAGGCTTCATTTAGATCAGCCATGAATGGCACAGTGATAAGAAGGCATGCATGGTTGAAGGAACAGGTTTTGCCGGATCATGTTAAAGCAAAGCTGTTAGATGCTCCTATGGATAAGGCCAGTCTATTTGGTACACCTGCTCAGCAAGTAATGAAGAAAATGGAAGAGAAGGCAAAATCTGTACAAACAGTTAAGGATTTCTTACAGGTTCAGCCCCCAAGGTTTAGCAGGAACTGGCCTGCCAAAAATTGGTCCTTTCCAGACTCCTCAAAATCTCAAAGAGGCAGGAATAGATGCAATAGAGGCAGAAATCAATCCAGAGGAGGTGCCTATAGAGGACGCCAGTGGCAAGGCAATAACCAGAGAGGCACAGACACAACCACTGCCACTGCAACAGGACAATCACAGTGACTTGACTCTGATACCGCCTACCAGGGAGCAAATAGCAGCACCTTTAGACGGAAAGTTAGCCTTATTTTCGAAAAATTGGCACTATATCACAAAAGACAAGTGGATTTTGCAAACCATAGACCAAGGCTACAGGTTCCACTTCCACACCTTACCAGTAAAAAGAGGAATGCCAAACCTACCTCCAAATCAAAAAACAGAAGCTCTAAAGCAGATAGCTCAATTAACAAAGATGAGAGCTGTGGAAAGAGTACCAATAACACAACAGGGCAAAGGATTCTACTCCAGACTCTTCCTAGTACCAAGAAAAGAGAAAAGTTGGAGACCTATTCTCGACCTGTCCGTCTTAAACACGTACATCATTGTACCAAAATTCAAAATGCTGACCCTACAGCAACTTCTTCCCATGCTGGGCAAGGAGTGTTGGCTGGTAACTCTAGATCTCAAGGAGGCATACCTGCACGTCCCCATACGACCAAATTGCAGAAGATACCTCAGATTTCTTGCAGGATCAGAGCATTATCAATTCTCAGCTTTGCCCTTTGGCTTATCTACTGCGCCCAGAGTATTCACAAAATGCCTGGCATCAGTAATCGCTCATTGCAGGCTACAGGGAATCCAAATTTATCCATACCTGGACGACTGCCTGTTACAAGCGGACAACAAAAGCAAGCTGACAACAGATTTACAAAGAGTCATTTGCTTACTACAAGCCCTGGGATACACAGTCAATTTAAAAAAGTCAAGACTGATATCATCCCAGACAAGAACATTCTTGGGTGGAATTGGACACAGTAAAACAAATGGCATTCCTAACTGCAGAAAAACAAGCACAAATCCCTCTTTACTTCTTGGCATTAACAAAGCAGCACAAACTAACAGCAAGAAAAGTACTGCAGGCCTTGGGCTTCATGGCATCATGCATAATCCTGGTCCCCATGCCAGACTGCATATGAGAAAACTACAGTGGTACCTAAAGAATTTATGGTCTCAACACAGGCACAGCTTAGAAACCGAAATCCCACTAATCCCATGCCTGAAACAAGAGTTCCTATGGTGGGCTCAAGCATGCCAGTCAAACCCAGGCTTGCCCTTCCACAACTTTCAAGCAAACCAAACCATCACAACGGACGCCTCAGACCTAGGCTGGGGGGCGCATATGTTGGACAAGTGCATACAAGGATTGTGGACTCCAGACCAGCTGCATCTGCACATAAACCAAAAAGAAATGCTGGCAGTAAAACTAGCAATCCAGAAATTCAAACCATTCCTCAAAGAAGGCCATTTAATGATAAGGACAGACAACACCACAGTCATGTGGTACATCAACAAACAGGGAGGCACTCATTCATACCCCCTATGCAGAATGACTCTGGACCTTTGGAATATGGCTCTGAGCTACAACATCCAGTTACAGGCAATATTTGTGCCGGGAAAAGAAAACACCCTAGCAGACATGTTAAGCAGAACCACCTCGGATGCTCACGAATGGATGCTACACCCGACATCTTCAAGGCCATCACAAAGAAATGGGGAATGCCACAAATAGACCTATTCGCATCCCCACTCAATCACCAGCTCAAAAAATTCTGCACAAAGACATGCCACCCACTAGCATGGAAGGTGGACTCTCTATCCTTCAGTTGGAAAGGCCTGACAGCATATGCATTTCCACCTCTTCCTTTGATGCACAAGGTACTACTAAAAATCAAAGAGGAACGTCCAAGGATAATTCTGATAGCTCCGAATTGGCCAAGACAACACTGGTATCCTTTGCTGAGGAGCATGTCTCAGGGGAGAATGTGGCCAATACCCCTGATGCCTTTGATATTAACTCAGAACAACTACAACATCATGCACCCAAACCTAAAAACCTTGCAACTGACTGCCTGGAACATCACATAACAGCTACTAACCCAGACTTATCCCAAAGGGTTAAAGACATTATCCTTGAAGCCCGCAGACCTTCAACAAGAACGAACTATGCAGGAAAATGGAAAAGGTTTGTCATTCGGAGTACTGAAAGAGGAAAAGATGTCTCGAACATAGATATTGCTAACATCCTGGAGTACTTGGCAGAGCTTCTACATACGGGCCTGTCCTATTCCTCCATCAAGATACATGCATCAGCTATTTCCGCAGAATACAGCTTCGATCCACCTGTCTTTTCGCATCCTCTACTCAGGCAATTCCTCAGAGGGATCAAGAATGTAAAACCTCCTAGGAAACCACCATTTACCAGCATGGGACTTGAACTTTGTGCTAGAAAAATTGACACTCCCTCCATTTGAACCAGCAGCAACAGCAGATCTTCAACACCTATCATGGAAAACTGCTTTCCTACTGGCAATTACTTCAGCAAGGAGGGTTTCGAACTACAGGCCTTAATGGCAGTACAACCCTTCCTAATCTTCCATCAAGATAGAGTGTCCATGAGAACTAATCCTACATTTATGCCTAAGGTGGTATCCAGAGTGTCTTTAAACCAGGCAATCCACCTACCTACCTTCTTTCCCAATCCACAGAACAGGGGAAAGGCTGCTGCATACCTTGGATGTACATAGACAGTTATGCTACTACCTGGACAGAACCAAAAGTAACAGAAAAACTGACCAGCTTTTAGTAGCCTATGCAACAGGAAGGGAAGGAAAAGCAATTTCCAAACAGACAATCTCCAAATGGATAGGAAATTGCATAAGATTCTGTTACTCCTACCATGGAAAACCAGTTCCACAGAACATAAGACCTCATTCTACAAGGGCTACAGCCACTACCACAGCTTTCTTACGAGGAGTGGCAACCAAGGACATTATTGAGGCGGCTACTTGGACCTCCATGCATACATTTGCCAAGCATTATAATTTACCTCTATACTCTAGATCCCGAGCAGGGTTTGCCACTGCTGTATTGCAAGGGATCCTAACTACACCATAATTCTTCTTCCTCCTCCCATAGTTTGGCTATGGTATTCTACCCATTTGTTATGACTGCAGATGCATCCTTGAAGGACATAGTACAGTTCTGTACCTACCATAAATGTAGATGTCCGAACAGGATAGCATCTGCAGTCAGGATTACCCACCCTCCTTCCCCTCTGTGGTAGTCCTCGGGTATTTACCCTCCTAATAGCTAGCTGGGGGGGGAGTCTCTTATGGTGTATTTGTTTGTATATATGTACATACATGCTTATTTTTTGTGTTTGCCTTCTACTATTTTGGAAACATTGGCATTTATCCAAAATTTAGCTTTCCTAGAGGGCAACTGGCATCTAGGGCAAGAAACACTGAGGAAAATGGCGTCGGCTGATGCCTTTATACCCGAAGACCAGCAGAGATGACGTCGGGTGAAGTGCGACATCAGCCGAAGCCGGACCCAGACTTTGGAATCCGGCCGACCGAAGGGCTGCCTGACGACAGGACAACCCATTTGTTATGACTGCAGATGCTATCCTATTCGGATATCTACATTTATGGTAGGTACAAAACTGTACTTTCTGCTAGATCCATCCTCAATGTTTTTTGGAGGGCTCCTTATGTCCTCCTTTCTCCTTGCATTCCTTACCATAGCTTTAATACTCTGCATATAGTAAGGTATACTGAAACAGTGATTAAAGAAAGACGTAGTACAGTTGTGTAACAAACTTACCATAACAGTACATGTTCTGCTTATCAGTATTTCAGACTTGTGTCCCTTCCTCTTCCATCCTCGTTTTTTCTCTCTTTCCCCCACTGGTCAAGGGGGACTTCTTTTCCTTTTTCTTGATTTACATGTACCATGTTCTGTTATACCTCATGTACTGCTTTTGTTGTTTTGGGGCAGTTCAGTTCTGAGGGTTTTGCACTTGTACATCACTTATGTGCCTTATGCTTTGGACATGGGGCATACATCTGACAATACAGCACATGGAAAGGCCCTGGCTTTGGTATGCTGCCCTTAGCAGGACATCATGTATACTATGGAATACAGTCTTACATAACTCTACTATCATTTTGGTGCCAGTATAGAGGACACAACCCATCTCAAGTAGGAGTAATCCTATCCAGCACCTGTGAGAATTGTTTTTTTTCCTTGTGTGCACTTCAGTAAAGGTACATCTCTTGGCTGTTTCAGCCTGTCTGCTTTTATATATCCCTCTTTCATCTTTGCGTTGTTAAACAATTAAAAAAAAATGGATTTGCATATCAGGCCACCAAGAAAGAAGGCAACTTAACTTCTTCTCAGGACTTGAATTATGTTTTGAAAAAATTAACTCCGCTTCCATATAAATCTGCAGCCAGCTCTTCTGTAAAATTTTTAACTTGAAAGATAGCCTTGCTGATAGCTCTGACTTTTTCTAGACAGTTATCTGAATTATAGGCCCTTATGTCTATTTAGCCTCTTTGTATCTTTCACACAGACAGAGTAAGTCTCAGAACCAGCTATTCCTTTATGCCTAAAGTTGTCTCTGAACTTATTCTTAATCAAACTATCCAACTTCCAATTTTCTTTCAGGACCTTCATGATAAGAGAGAGAGGATTCTTTATTGATTGAATGTCCACAGACTGCTGCGATATTATCTTGTTAAAATAAATACTTCACAAAATTAATGCAACTTGTATCCTATAGTGGTAAGAAAAAGGGACCGACCATATATAAACAAACCATTTCTAGATGTCTTTCCCATGCCATTCATTTTTGCTGTTATAACTGTGGCAGATGTCCTCCACAGAATGTCAATCCCCATTCTACTAAAGCAGTGGCTACTTCTGATGATTTCTGGAAGGGAGTAGATTCTAAATATGTTATGGAAGCAGCCACTTGGTCACCGGTTCAGGTATTTGTTAAATATTACAAGTTGGATTCTATTTCTTGTGCCAGAACCAACTTCAGTAGAGCTGTTCTACAGGGAATTCTGGACTCTGGTCCTTCTCCATATACCTGTTGTTGTTTAACTTTGGCAGTCATTCAGTATTATTATGGTTACTGCAACTGTGATCTATTGAAGTGCAAACTACAGTTGTGTAGTTAACTCACCATAACAGTATATGTTGAAGTAGATAACCATAGTGCTAGTACCCTTCCTCCATCCCCCCTAAAGAATTCCTTCCCTGGCCATGATGGGGTATCTTTTTTTAATACATTTTTGACAAGAAGTTACTCAGAGTAGACTTCAACTTCCCTTTCTAAGAGCAGGAAAGCTGAGTTTTAGTGCATCCTTAGGTCTGTTATACTAGCACATTCTCTGGTGCTGAGGGCAGATGTACTGTACAGGCGCTTGAGCCTTTGTAGACTGGCCAGACAAGTGTGATCTATTCAGACATCTGCTGTCATGGTTAGTTAACCACACAACTGTTCCATTTGTAATAGTTGATCATTAGGAAGGAAAATAAAAATGAAAGGATAAGATCCAGTCACACTTGGGTAGAAGTAGATCAATCTAAGTGAAAAGAGTACATTCAAGAGGCTTGTGCTGATAGCAGAGAAAGTAAAGCAGGCATTCATTTTGTATAGAGCAACCCTTTGCATGGGGAAGATGCAGAAAAGCTGCATGGTTTTGTGAGAAGAAGCTCTTCTTTCTGCTTTGAATCAGGTTACTGAAGAAAGTTACCTTAGCTTAGTGGACTAACAGATCACCCACATAAACTTAAAAAAAACACTGGAAAGATGATACTTAAACAGGGTAAGAGAGAATGCTACCAAGGTTTAGTTTACTTAACATTTGGCAATCAGGTAGGTTAACTGGTCCAGGGACCCCTTTCAGTCACGACTTTGGTCGCTGAGGCCAGAAAATACAACTAAACATACAACAGAATGTAAAACTACTTGCATAAAAAGTTACATAGTCATTTGCAGTAACATAGTTGTCAATATAACACAGTATTGAATTTTCATTTAGGAATGGATCATTTTGAAATTTCAGTTAGGTACAGATGCCCTTCCGTATTATTGTTGCGGCATTCTTCACAGTAGGGATCTCCTGCCAAGCATACCCCAACCCTTCTCCAGTATACAAAAGACTTTTAGGTCTTGTATGTGCTGTATGTCACATGTATGCTCTGTGTAAAAGTACTTGGGGCATAAAGGTGAGACACTGACGCAGTTACCCAGAACTTGTTTGCTGCCAGTCCAAATGCCATCATTGCTTGTCGGTCCGAATGCACTTTTGCCCTGCTGAATACCTAGCAGTCTAAGTACCCCATTGAGGGTCTTTTTTTCTTTGGTCTTGTTCTTTTTTAGTTAACTAGAGTTCATGTAATCCTGGAAGGGAAGATATCAGTGTAGGAGGCAGGTTCCCTACAAGGGTTGTCATGGTAATGTCTTTCTTTTTTTTTTCTTTGCACGTCCCATGACCATATGTCCTATAGCATTTGTATCCAAGAGTGTTAAAAGTTGGCTGTCTTCCCTGGCCATCTATTTTGAGAGAGCCAGTGGCTTAAACTGTTAGTAGAAGGTGGCGTGGCAGAATCGTCTAACCCTGTGGTACCGTTAATCAAGAAGGCGGCCAAGAAATCTCAACCAGATTCTGTCCAGCCTCCACCGGATGTTTCTCTGGAAGTGGGTGATGGCTCTTCAGGTTGTCTGATGGCTACGTCAGATTCATCTGCCGCGACTCCGTCAGAGACCTGCATGGGATCCTTCTTTTCAGACGTCACCTGAGGCTTTGCAGGCATCTGCTCCAGACGTTGAGGGAAATGTGGTCTATCATCTTGAACGGCTCTAGAGGGATTCTGCAGATTCTGGTCAAGGAAGAGGTTCTGGTTATTCTTATTGAATCCCATCAAGGTTGGGGACCTCTAGTGTTTGTTAGAGCTGATGTCTCTACCAAGAAAAAGCAGAAGACTAAGCATACTTGTATACACCCTAGAGATCCTCAAAGGGAATGGCAGGAAGTTACTCAGGGCCTGTTTAATGCCTTAATAGCTCTGAAGCATCCCCAAGGGGTTTCTGTGCCTACTGTCCTTTGGACTTCTACTCCTTCCAAACAGGCTAGCGAACCTGATTTCTCAGATGAGGATTCAGAGTCTGATGGTGGGTCATTGTCCTACTCTTCCCAGATGCCTTTGGCTTGTGGTTCTGATTAAGTCTGAGAGTCTTGAGTCTGCTTTTGAGGAATTGTCTTTTGGAGACAATTTAATTTTTGAGATTCTTCTCAAGTATCTGATATCCAGAAGAGAGATAAGCTTTCTCATGGGGAAACTCCTAAACCTTCTGCAGTATCTCCTGTGTTGGCTGCTTTGTTAGATGCCTTTATAGCTGCTTCTAAGTCTCCTGATTCTCAGCATCCTTCTCCAAAGAAACCTGACAGGTTCTGTAAGGGTCCTGAGGATTGCTAATTCTTAGTGTCCTTCTGATGGCCATACTATGGTGTCAGTCTCGTCTGACAGTTTTTCTAAACTTTTGCCCTCTTCCAAGCTTCTGCCTTCAGATAAGGCTAATAGGGCAATGGACAGAATTGGTAAGAAGATGTATGCTGCTTGTATGTGGCCTTTTGGGCCATCAGTTACCAGACCCACATGACCAGATATGATCTGGCCTGGATTGCCCACTCTTGTCAGGTTATTTCCGACCTCCCTGATTCTGAAGCAAAATCTTCTGCTGTATCTGTTTTGGGTTTTAATGCTCAGGTGGCTTATCACTCTGTCAAGTGTAGCTATGTTGCTGCTGATGCATCTCCCAGAGCTGCTTGCTGTCTTTGGATCTGTCATGAGGCATTATTCTTGTCTTTACCTGCACTCTTTACCTGAACACATTATGGTCCAGTTGCTGGATGCTCCTTTGGGTATTAAAAATCTCTTTGGGACTGCCACCGCTGATATGTTTCACTTCAGGGAAGAGATAACGCCTTGCAGGATCTTAACATATTTTTGTGTCCCCCATCCCTAAGTTCCAGAGGAAATATCCTTCTAGGTTTGCTTTTGTTTGCAGGCAACCTTGTCAGGCCACCAAAGGCAGGAAGGGTGGCAGGCAAGCTCCTCCTGTTGAGTCTTCACTGGCTTCAGTGGCTTAGAAGCCACCTTTATCTGACAAGCCTGCTTCTCTTTGACATCTTGCCCTCGCCCACCCCTTTGCCAGGTTCCCTTGCCTCTTTGGGTCTCCCTCTCTCTTCCAAACTAGCATATTATCACCTCAGATTCTTGGGTTCTATCATCCATCAGGGTTACTGCAAGATGTGGAAGTCTCTCCCTCCTTTTTCAGGGATTCCACAACTTCATTTCTCAGAGGTCCTTGGGTCCCTGGTGTTTCTGGCCCCTCCAAAGTACGGCACTGGGAGACCTATTCTGGATGTCTTTGCTCAACACCTTTCTCAATGTTCTTTATTTTGGAGTCTTACTCTTCAAACCCTGTTTCCTCTTGTACTCCCCAGCCTTTTCTGGTGCCCTTGGATCTAAAGGATGCTCACCTTCACCCTCTCTTCAGGAAGTTTTTGCGTTTCCCTCTTTTTCCTCTCATTTTCAGTTTTCCACTTTGACTTTTGGCCTCTCTACTGCCCCAGGGGTAGTCACAAAATGCCTAGCTCCTGCGATTGCCTTTGGCATCTCCAAGGTATTCAGATTTTTCCTTATCTAGATTACCTGTTATTTCAGATGCCTTCTCCCAGCTGCCTGTTACAAGATCTAGAGTTCACCATATCTCTCCTCCAAAGTCTGGGGTTCACTATCAACTTGCAGAAGTCTGTCCTGATTCCCTAGCAGAATAATGTGTTTCTGGGTTGCGGGATTCAGACAGAGCCAATGTTGGCCTCTCTCCCACCTACAAGAGCTCTGTCCTTGCAGCTTTCTTTAATTCTCTTCTTCCTCTGCCTGCTGTTCCAGCCAGAGAGTTTTTTTTTGAGCCCTGGGATTCATGACTCTTCTGTTCCAATACTCTCTCTTGCCAGACTGCAAATGCAGAAGCTTCACTGGTACCTCAGGTCAGTTTAGGTTCGGCATTGCCACCCTCTAGATTTTAGTGTGCCTCTCCTTCCTTGTCTAAAGCAGGAAATTGAGTGGTGGATTCAGCAACTTTCCCCTCAAGTTAGGCCTAACCTTTCAGCCTCTGGTGCCTTCTCGAGAACTATTCACAGATGCTTCAGATGTGGGCTGGGGGATTCCTGTGGTCATCTGAAAGTTCAAGGTCTTTTGCCTCTCTTCCAGATATCAGAGCATATCAGCATCAAAGAGATGAGAGTTCTTATTTTGGTCCTTCAGGCTTTTCACCCCAAGCTGTCTCCAGGTTCTCTGAAGGTTTACACAGACAACACCGCAGTGATGTGGTATGTCAGAAAACAGGGCCACAAAGTCTTAACCTTCTCTGCAGGTTGTCTCTTCAGGCCTGGGATTTGGCTCTCCGTTATCAGTTAAATCTTCAGGCAGTGTATATGCCGTCAGAGCGCAATCTAGTGACAGATGCCTTGTGTAGATCCAAAACATAGGCTTACAGATGGATGCTTCACAGAGACTTGTTTCTGGACATATAGTCCATTGGTGGGGTATTCTTCAGGTAGATCTTTTTGCCTCCCTTCTTAACAGGCAACTCACTCTTTTCTGTTCCAGAGTGTGAAGATGGGAGTCCTTGGAAGAGGATGTTTCTCTATGCTTTCCCTCCCCTTCCCCTACTTCCAAGAATCCTGCAGAAGATTCAGGTGGACTCCCAAAAAAATCTTGCTAGTGACTCCCTTTTCGCCAAGACAGCAATGGTTCCCCCTC
This sequence comes from Protopterus annectens, assembly GCF_019279795.1. Lineage (NCBI taxonomy): Eukaryota > Metazoa > Chordata > Ceratodontiformes > Protopteridae > Protopterus > Protopterus annectens. The sequence continues at coordinate 728,097,063 of NC_056748.1, forward strand.
TTAATGCATCTGATCTGGGGCATTCATCACAAGTTACCTCACTGATTGGACCTTCTCACACAGGACAGGAGATCACTCATCCATCCTCACTTGACCACTCTTCAACTGACATGGTGGGTGATAGGATTTTGATTCCTTTTAGGCACCTCATTTTTGAGGACTTGTTCGGGGTTTTACAGGAAGCAAGAAAACCTGCAACCAGAAAATCTTATATGTTCAAATGGAAGATGTTTTCTGTCTGGTGCCATACTCATAACCAGGATCCTTTTTTAGTGTAGGGTCCCTCTGGTTCTCTCCGGTTTGTGTGAGTTGCTCCAGTCTGGCTTAGCCTGTTCTTCTGTAAAGGTCCAATTATCAGCTACTTCTGCTTGTCTGCCCTTCAATCCTCCTTTGGCTTCTCACTTTGAGGTTAAACAGTTTCTTAAAGGCATCCTGTATCTTAGGCTCCCAAGAAAGCCTATTCCTCCTCCTTGGGACCTTAATTTTGTTTGTTTGTGGAAGCCTTTGGCCAGCCCAACAACCAGAGTAAAAAATCTCCCGCCTCCTAAGGCTGTCCGATGTCCTAGCCTGAAGTCAGTATGCTTTGTTAAAATTGGAGCCAGCCAATGTCATGACATCAGTTTTTTGCTGTCAGACCCTGAAGCAGTGTTTCAGTGCGTCAGTCAGTCTGCACCAGAGAGAAGTCTTCTAAAGCTGAGTACGCATTGGGGAACTCTTTCTCTTGCTTTATCTCATGTCAGATAAGGTTAACAATTGTCTCCCCTGTGGTAAGCAAATCACACACCAAGACTTTCATACTTTGTGTTTCACCTTTCTTGGCCTGGATCATGACATCCCTAGTTGCCATCTTTGCACCTGTTTCAATCCCAGGACTATCAGGCTTAGGGCCAAAGTCTTAGCTAGGCATCTTAGTCTGTCAACAACTTTGCATTGTTGGATGGCATCTGCCAGTCATCCTAATAAAGACCCAGGCAGTGCTCCTCAGGAACCCCAGGCAGGGAAGTTCTAGGCTACATGGCCCTGGCAGAGAACATCAGTGACTCCCTACTCGCCCCCCCCTCCAGAAGAGATAGGAGGAAGCCTATCCCTGTTCAAAGAAAAGTGGTTCCTTATTGCTTCAGACAAGTGGCTTCTGAAAGTTATTTCAGATGGTTACAAGCTCACTTTCAAAGGGCCATTAAGATACTCAGGTTATCTGGATGTTCCACAAAATCAAAGGGCAAAGGCAGTTTCTCAGATTCACAACCTATGCTCACAGGTTTCAGTGGAACCAGTGCCAGATCATCAAATAGGGAACGGGTTCTACTCCAGGCTATTCCTGGTTCCCAGAAAGGAAGGCTCTTGGCGCCCTATTCTAGACCCGTCTACTCTCAATCAGTCCCTGCTGGTACCAAAATTCAAAATGTTGACTCTTCAAAATCTTCTTCCCATGATAGCCCCTCAGGCCTTAATGGTCACCTTAGACCTAAAAGATGCTTACTCGCACATTCCTATAGAGGAATCTTGCAGAAGTTTTCTTCATTTTAGAGCAAGTACCAGTCACTTTCAATTCTCTGCACTGCCCTTTGGCTTATCTACTGCTCCCAGGGGTCCTATGATCGCCTTCTGCAGAACAAGAGGGATCCAAATTTACCCCTATCTAGTTGACTGCCTCATTCAAGTCACAAGTCGGTCAAAGCTCCTCAAGGATTTGGCCTTCACTGAGACCCTCCTCACCTCCTTGGGGTTCACCATAAATCTTTGCAAATCCAACACAAGACCCATCCACCAGGATAGTTTTCTTGGGTGCTCTTCCAGACTGCTCCCTTCAAAAGGCTTCCCTCCCTCCAGAAAGGATCTCCTCCTTGACTCAATACTTCCAAATCATTATGCAGAAACCGTGCCTGTCAGCCAGGGAATTTCTCAGAGCCTTAGGCTATATGGCATCTTGTATCCTCATGATCACCTCTGGCCAGGCTACACATGAGGATGCTCCATTGGTACCTCAAGAATCTGTGGTGCCAGCACTTATTGTCCCTGGAGACAGAAATTCAGCTGATCCCTTGCCTCAAGGAGGAATTTGCATGGTGGACAACGGTTATGTGTCCCAGAACCTGGGCCACCCCTTCAGGTTCATCCGTCAGGACCAGACTTCAACCACATATGCTTCAGAGACAGCCTGGGAGCTCATTTCTGACACCTTCAATCCCAGGGCAGATGGGAAGATCAGTTCAGACACAAAAGCACATTAACTGAAAAGAACTAATGGCAGTGCAAAAGAGTTTAGTGACTTTTAAAGATCAGTGGAAGCCAGGGGTCCTGCTTGTCAGTACATAGACAGAGGTACCCACTCTTACCCTCTTTGTCTACTTGCAGTGCAGATCTGGGAGACAGCTCACTTTCTGGAGTTGCACCTCATGGCACAGTACCTCCCAAGGACTTAAAACAGTCTAGCAGATCATCCCAGCAGGAACTTGATGGATCCCCATGAGTGGCATATGCATTAGGAAACATTTCTCAGCATATTCCAGAAATGGAGATTCCTACAGATCACTTTACCACCAAAGAAAATGCTGAACTGAAAAGATTCTGTTCCAGGAGCAAACTACCCACAGCCTGGAGGACAAATGCTTTTTCCTTCCTTTGGAGCCACCTATTCCTTTATGCATTCCCCTGCCTCTTCTTTCAAGAGTCATCCTAAAAATGAGGAAATAAGGGCCAAGCGTCATCCTAATAGCCCCAGACTGGCCCAGGTAGCACTGGGTATCCTCTGCTACTAAGGTTAACCAGCAAAAACTCATGTCAGTTACTCACAGTGGACCTTCTGACTCAGGACAAGGGGAGGTTTGTGCGTCCTAGCCTACAGAGTCTGAAGCCTGGATAATTCCCCAAAATGCTAATCTGAGCACACCCTAAGCAGATAAGTTCAGAAAGACTAGAAGGCCTAGTACTAGGAAATCATACTCAGCCAAGTGGAAAATATTCAACATTCGGTGACTGAAGGAAGGCCCCAATCCTAACTTGGCCAATATTTCTGCCATTTTACATTACCGGGCTACACCGATGGACAGAGGCCCATCCTTTTCCATCAAAATTCACTCCTCTGCCATTTCATGCCGCATCCCCCACTCTTCCTCCTATCTTTTTCCACCCCTTGATGAAACAATTCCTTACGGGAGTGGTTGACATCAGACCTCCCAGGAGACAAACCCACACCTTCATGGGACCTCAGTTTTGTTCTAAAGAAATTGATGCTACCTCATTTGAACCAGCAGCATCTGCAGATTTAAATTTCTTAACCTGAGAGACTGCCCTTACTGGCCATCACCTCAGAGCTGCAAGCTGTAATGGCAGTAGAACCAGTTCTCATACTCCACCCAGAGAGAGTATCACTCAGGATTAATCCATCCTTTATACCCAAGGTATTAATGGACACATCCTTGAATCAAGCCAGAATTAGGGGGGAAATAATCCTCCACTCCTTGGATGTGCACAGACCACTTCACTACAATTTTGACAAAACGAAATCTTTCAGAAAGTCAGATCAACTCTTTTTGTCCTTTGCTATTGACTGTGAAGGGAAACCAGTCTCAAAACAGACCATTTCCAAGTGGCCCTTCCACTGTATTTCCTTTTGTTACAGTCATCATGGCAAAAAGCCTCCTGAAACTGTAAGGAATCACTCTACTAGGGCCACTTCTACCTCTGCTGCCTTCCTGAAAGGAGTACCTACCAAAGACATTTTGGAAGCTGCTATCCGGTCATGTGTGCATACCTTTACCAAGCACTACCATGTATCAGCCTTCTCCAAGTCTAGAGCAGGATTTGCCACTGCCATCTTGCAGGGCATCCTCTCTTCTCCACAATCTACCTTCCACCCTCATTTCAGCTTTGGAAATCATCCCACAAGTCTGGACTGCAGCAGTGAAACACAAAGATCATAGTTCAGTTGTATACACTTAGCGTAAATGTAGCTGTTTGAGTGTATTAACTGTTGCAGTCTTCTTTCCCTCCCTCCATCCCCCTTTTGCCTATCATAATAGTCTGCTTCTATTTTCTTCACTAACCAGAGGACCCCCCTGGGTGTTTGCCTTGCAGGCCCCTTTTTCTACCTTTGTCCCTTGCTTATGGTTCATCTTGGGGGCACCTACCTTCTAAGAGGCAGGAAAAAACTGATGCCATGGTGTCAGCTGTCTCCCTTTATATCCAAGCTTACTGACATCAGGGTAGGGCTTCCACCAGCCTTAGGAGGTGGGAGATTTTTACTCTGGTAGTCGGGCTGGTCAAGGGCTTCCATAGCAGGAAATCCCAGGAGTCAGGACTGCAACAGTGAATATACTTGAATAGCTACATTCATGGTAAGTGTACACAACTGTACTATGTCCTTCTCTTTACTGTTGCAGTATTCGCTCCCTCCCTCCCTCTAACCCCCTTTTTTCTTTTGGATTTTGTTTTTGATTCCCCTCTTGGCTGAGGGTCTCCCTTTTATTTTGTGTATCTGTGTTTTCTCCTAATGGATGTGCATAGCCTTTTGTTGTCCTTTGAAGACTTTTCTGGGGCAGTTCAGTTCTGGGTAATTGTATCCGTACGTCACCTACACCTGCACCCTACGTTCTGTATGGGGAGCATATATGTGACATATGGCTTATAAAAGATTTAAAAGGCTTTGGTATACTGGCCGAACTTTGGACTTTCCTTGGCAGGAGATCCCTACTGTGAAGAGTACTGCAAGAGTGAAGAGAAGGACTGCTACTGTTGCGGTTAGCTTTTGCTCAACTGTACTTTCATTATTGATAGGGCATCTCAGTTTTGCAGTTCTGTTCCAAAGGTTGTAGGGGAAGATAGCGAACAAGGTCCCCCCCCCTATATATTGTATTACTATAATGGTAGATGTTCAGATAGACCTCCTTTTTAGAGAAAGTAAAGAAAAAAAGACCTCCTGCATCAGTTTATACTGCTGGAACCTTATGGGACACTAATAATGAAGCTAGCCTGGAGTCACAAATTAGAAAATTCCAAAAGGTCATACAAAACTAAAACAAGAGTACTGGCCAGCCATAATGAAAAAGATAGAAAACTTCTGTACTTTTTCAGAATGGCAGCAAACAGAACTCCTTTCTGCATGTAATGGTTCCCTGCTGTATCGTCTTATATTTAAGTGGTACCCCTAAGACAGGCATTGGGATCATCTAACACATTAGTGTACCGAAACCATGGAAAATAGAACATTTTGCAGTCAGCTTACAAGCTGAAGTTCATACAAAAGGCCAGGTAATCTTTACCTGACATACAGCTGGAGAATTTCTCTTTAAGAAGTAAAGGAGTGTTTTCAGAAAGGCCTGGTAAAACTAATGTGGTAGAACAATGTAGTGATGACACCTGGAATGAAGGTTAGACTAAGATCTTAGATGACCAGAATCACAAAAGAAGTTAGAGGGAAAAAAATCAAAAGATGCTAAAGCTGGGTGTGTTAAAATAATCGCAAAGTGAATGGGGCAGCCCAGTAGAGCTAATTTCTAAACCTGATTGAAGTAGTAGGTTTTGTAATGACTTTAGGAAACTGAATAGCATTTCAGAATTTGATAACTGTCCCATGTCCAGACTTGATGAATTGGTAGAAAACCTTTGAACGATCAGATGTTTGACAACACTGCACTTGATGAAGACACACTAACAGGTTCCGCTTAATTCCTGTGCAAAGGAAAAACAACTTTTTATTATTTTTTATGGTCTGCTGCTGTGCTCAGTGCTACCATGTGGCCTCCATGGAGCCCTAGGCAGCTTTTCAGATGCTTATGGATAAAATACTGAAGCCCAAATTTTGTTTTCTAACATTTTTTAAGGGTTAGAAGAAATTGGGGAAATGTGTGAAGTGGGTGGCTGTTCAAGGAGTGTATAATTCTCCTCCTGTTATTCCATTCCCTCTAATTGCCAAACCCTTCACCTCAGGCTTTATGGAAGATTTTAAAACCTTATCTGCATCTTTTTAAAGAAAAATGAGTGCAGTGAAAGATTTTTAGGAAGAATAGGATGAATATTGCAATACAATAGGAAAATTCACCAATTGAGCACTTCATAAAGGATGAAGATGTTTACTGTGTCAGTATGTTCAACACCTGTGGATACTTCTTGGAGATTGTAAACCTGATGGAGTACTGTAGCTATGGGAAGTAGGATGCATTTATCAATTAATCTAAGGTATTTTAGGTTCATATGTCTGATTGTCATGCGGATTATCTTCGTGCCCTCAAGAAACTTAATTGTTATAATCTAAACAATTATTTCTTGGTTTGTGACTTACTGTGAAGTTGATTGGTCAGAGAAGTTTTATTTGAATTTAAGTTGCATTTGTTATCACTGTTTTTCACTGATTGTAGGTAGGAAAGGACTGTTTAACAAGATTTACTTTGATTCATATTTTGTTCTGTTGTTTTACCTTTAATTTCACTTGATTGTTAGAAAAGGATAAGTTTTAGACATGCATGCTGTAGCTACCCCAAGGAGCCTAGACAGCTGTAAATTTACACACAGTGCAGAAAGGAAAATCCTGAGCATATCTGAACAATCCTTTTATAGTTTGTGATTTATTTATCTTAATTGTCAAAAAGAAGTGCTACTGGGGCGTGGCTTGGATGGCAAGCTACAAGCAGCACAAATTCTGTGCTCTGCAGTAATTCAGTTCTCCTGGCAGGAATTCTGTGGAGTAACCACCAAAAACAACTTTAAAATGGAAGATACATAATGTAGAAGCCTCAAGCTCCTTATCGGTGTATTTTTTATGCTATAAGCATTATATTTTCCTGTCAAAATAAATAGAAGAAAAAGAAGAGAGAAATACAATAGATGAAAGATGAGTTTACTGAAATCCACTCAGCAGGAAAACCATGAAAAAGGAACCACACTCAGTCCTCACAAACATACAAGACTTAATGCTAAGATGGACAAACTAGACCTTAAAGTGGATAACATTAAAGAAGATTCAACTAAAATTGAAATACTAAGTGACATATTAAAACAACAAAGGATCCAAATAACAGCTTTTGGACATAGACTGCAGAGTAATAGAAGGAGAAAAAATATTGAATCCCTTCTGCAGCAAAATACCAAACTTGTAAATAAAATTAATGACCTGGAAAACCATTCCAGAAGGAATAACATCAGACTATATGGGTTACCAGAAGGAATGGAAAGAGACAATGCAGCAAATATTTTAACTACATGGCTTCCTACAACCTTAAACCTACCAGAGGCTCTCTCCTTCAGTATTGAAAGAGCCCACAGATCCTTATCTACAATCCCGGCAGCAAACATATTCACCCAAGATCAATCATTGTTAAATTTATATCTAGCCAGTATAAAGACCTCATATTAAAAACTGCCTGGGCTTTTTCTCCTCTAAAAATAAATGAGCAGATAATTAGATTTAACAACTACTACTACTTAACTATTTTAACAAAAAGAAAAACCTTCATTCCTCTCATCAAAACACTAAAACAAGCAGGCATTAAAGCACAACTGATGTATCCTGCCAAGGTAAGACTCTGCCTTCCAGAAGGGAAAAAAAAAAACTTTTGAAATTCTTGAAGAAGCAAACTACTTCCGAAACCCTTGAAGAAGCAACAACTTCATCAAGAAGAAAAACTTAAGCACAGAAGAACAAATGGATACTATGTGCACATTAAAGTGACAAGCAGCTAAAGCAGACTGGTCAGTAAACGAAAAAATCCAGCGACAAATTAATTAAAAAAATATTATACTTAATTCTCTCCATTTTAACAATTTAGCACTATAAATCTCCAATTGCCTCTCAGGTAAACAAGGTAAAATGTTTTGTTGATATAACTTGGTTAACATTAATGAAAATATAATGTAGCATGTTAGCAACAAAGAGCATAGATTTGTTAAACTAAATGAGATTAATTTATGAGATTATGACACCATGCAACCATTAAGCAAACTACAAACCATTCCTAACCGTGTAGTGTACTTGGCTCATCAGTAGATAAATGACGATAGTGTAGAGGAAATGGTATTAATAATTGTATGGTGCTAGACTCTGTTTTTTCTTTTATACATGACCCGCAGAGCTTCCCCACAAAGTGTCTGAAGTAGTGCTATGAATGTTAATTTGATATCTTTGTTGTGCTTATCCAGTGTGTTGTGTTGAGATCTTTGCTTTAGATTAGTCAAATGTGTGGTGTTATGTTGTGATCTAGGCTACTGACGGGATAAATAGTACAGTGACATGTTGAGATCTAGGCTATTGATGTCTTTTTTTTTTTTTTTTTTTTTCCTCTTCCCCTCTGAGCAAGGGATGGCATAATACAAGGAGCTTGTTTGTCGTTTTGACTGGGAAATGCTTGTTTTGCCAGTTCAAATGCCTTATGTACATTAACAACCTCTCCGTAAGCTTGAAAATGGTTGTTCCGGTTAAAAGCGGTAAACCAACACATTCACAAGCCCTTCATGTTAAAAAGCTTCACCCTGACATAACTAATCTTTCATTCTTACCTTAAATTGCACTTGGAATAGTTTTTTGATGAGCTCGAGTTCATGGAGACCTTTGAAACATTATTTCTACACAAAATCCTCGACATCGGCTCCTCAGAAATCAACTTATGACCCTTGACTTTTTCCCTCAGTTTTGGATCTGTTAGATAAACCAGAATTACATGTCTAGATATTTAGTTTCTTAAAAAGTGGTATGCACAATAAATTTAGCCACTGAAAGCTTAATTTTAGTAGGATCGCTCACTGTTTTAATCGGCTGTGTATTTGTAAGCACCATATCCCTCGGAGGCATGGTATACTAGTGCTGTCTTTGAAAGTACACTCCTATAGAAAGTTTCAAATGGAGTGGTCTTTTTTATTATTAAAATGAGAAAGCAGATATTGATGATGTGGATTTGTGATTATTGTCTTGCAGGGTGATACAAGTCTAGAGCTCATTTCATGATAGAGAAGCAATGTTCACTGTTGTTCATTCTTGGCTGAATACATTTTTGCCTGGCAGTTTTCAGACCTTGAGAGATAGTTGGAGTTCTGAAATATATTTTTTGCATGTGATTCAAGTGGTGTGCTTAATGATTTAAGAGAGAACAGGGTTGCAGTAGATAACTTGTTTCAAACATTTGGAGGGGAACTGTATATGATGACTCTTAATGGAATAGACTTAGCCAAGCCACTGTTGCAGCTTCTGAAGAAACAACCTGTGCCTTAAACTGACTAACCCAGTTACTGAATTGGGATATTCTAAATATAAATGTGTCTTTTTGTTATATTAGACAATAGCAGTATACCTTAAAGAGAACAATGAGGTTATATTGAACATGCTTAACAATGTCCTTGTATAGCAAATGCTTAGCAAGTTAATTGGCATATGTTTAAATCCTTCATACTATAAGCAAATGTTAAATGATTATATTGATTAAACTAATGCAGTGGAAAGACTCAGAATTTGATAGTGACTGAAGATATAAATAATTATATGATTTAATGAAATACAGTGTATAAACAGAGATATAATTGAAACAGCGTAAGCAAACTACATTAGAAAATATATAAAAAATGTTGCATAGACAACCAAATAAGCTTTTATGAGATGTAATGACTGATAAGGTGATGAGATATAAACATTGACTTCTTGTTTCTCTTCTATATAATTTTCCATGAAACCACTGAAGCAATATTAATATGTTCTTTGGATGCTGCTTGGATGTTTTGTTTTAGGAAAAAACATTTACTTTTAAAAAATTTGCTTCCATATAACGACCCCAGAAAGTTTATAATGAATCATTCATCCCTGTATTTTTGTTAAGACATGCTTATGCATTCTAAACTGTTGTAAATCAAACATATTTTGCATTGTCTAGTTGGTTTAAACATAAAAATGTTGTAATGATGTTTTTGCAATGTTAAAGTCACAATAGAACTAGTCATAGAAATCTAACTCACTTTGAAAGATACAAGTTATCAAACAACTTGCAGCTAACAGGAAACTTTTGTTATAAATTGACTTATACGAACAAAAGTTTATTTAAAGACACATTCACTGCAATACTGTTGCAGAATAAGGGGGACAACAGATGATTTGTTTACTAATTATTGGAAAAGCTTTTTTCTTCCAAAAGCAATTGCATGTATTGATTTGTTCACATTTTACTTGTTACAAGACCTACTGGATTGAGCAATAACAGGTCTGTGATGCCCTTAGATGTCCGGGGCTGCACGCGTGCTACACTGAATGGATCAGCGTGTGTCTACCCTTGGCCGACAGGTCCGGGTAATCCGCTGAACCCCATTCGTGATAGGGACCGGAGATTGCAATTATTCCCCACGAACGAGACGGGGAATCAGGGTTCGATTCCGGAGAGGGAGCCTGAGAAACGGCTACCACATCCAAGGAAGGCAGCAGGCGCGCAAATTACCCACTCCCGACTCGGGGAGGTAGTGACGAAAAATAACAATACAGGACTCTTTCGAGGCCCTGTAATTGGAATGAGTACACTTTAAATCCTTTAACGAGGATCTATTGGAGGGCAAGTCTGGTGCCAGCAGCCGCGGTAATTCCAGCTCCAATAGCGTATATTAAAGTTGCTGCAGTTAAAAAGCTCGTAGTTGGATCTTGGGATTGGGCTGGCGGTCCACGCAAGGTGAGCTACCGCCTGTCCCAGCCCCTGCCTCTCGGCACTCCCTCGATGCTCTTAACTGAGTGTCTTGGGGGTCCGAAGTGTTTACTTTGAAAAAAAAAAAAAAAAAAAAAAAAAAAAACCATAATTTCAGCTGTACTATTGTTTAATTACTTTTAAACAATATATGTATCGGTATACTTATGAAGGGACTTGTATAAACAATTACTCTGTAACATCTCTCTGAGTATTACCACAGTTGCTGTGGTGTACTACCACCTCTACACATCCGCTTGGGACAGTGAAACACCATAAATCACACAAAGTCTTAATATTATACAGTTACCTAAAGTGTATAGGTATGCAACATCTTATATGCACATCACAAATTTCTTTGACTATGTTAAATTTTTACAGTATATTAGACTGTAGTGAACATTCAATAAACACTGTAATATTTACTTAGTGTTTTAAAATGGAGAGGGGGAAGACCAACTTATTGCTACACATTTACTTTTAGCACTGATTATAGCCTGATGTCTTACCCTGATACACTGCTACTAACAAAGTAACAATACAGGAAATATAGCACACTTCAATTATAAATACTGAATTGAATTAGTAAGATGGTTTGTACACACACATCTGTGTGCTAGTGAACATAAAAAACACACTCTAAATGTCTAAATAAGATATCTTTATCTTTAGATCGTCTCATACAACATCTTTATTTAGTAAAAAAATCTATCATTTAGAACGTGTCTATATCACAAAGTCGAACTTTGAAAGGCGCAAACACTCCTATATTGATACCAAATACACGAAGCCGCAGAAAGTCAAATGGCCGGAACAGCAATTTTTTCCCAGGGGAAAAAAAAATCACTGGGCCCTAGTCGGGATTTTACCGTTACCTCCATTGTGGTGTGATCTCAGAATTGGTATATTTAAGTGGGGGGGTGGGGGTGAAGCTCCCCCCCCACTTTGTTGTGTTTGGATTTTTATTTATTTATTTATTTATTTTTGGAGCAGTGATTTTTTTTTCCTGGGGGAAAAAAATCTGTTCTGTACATTCGAGTTTCTGTGCTTCCAGGTGTTTTGTGTTGATTTAAGAGTGTTAGCTCACTTTATATGTCACTTCATTCACCTCTTTATCTCTTTTTGAATCAAATTTTAAATATGCAGTAGTAGAGATGCATTGTAGTCAATATGAGTTGGCGGAATTGTGACTTGTATTAAGCCAGGAACTCTAGGTTCTATGTTGAAGGCTGTTAATGTATATAATGTTAATCATCATTTGTTAATTTCAGAATTCTTGTCCATAACAAATTCTCTTATGAACCTACACTATAATTATCTCAGGAAATCACTACAGACACATCATTATTACTCATTAAATAATGAAAACATATGAATGTTTATCAATAAACGTAAATGGGCTAAATAACCCTATAAAAAAGGGCAAGTATTAATAAATTTCTCCTCCTACATAAAGTAAATATAGTATTTCTTCAAGAATCCACTTAATATCACAGGATCTAATAAACTTATATTAAAAAATTACCACATAAGGAGAGGTGCATTAATCCTTTGGGAAAAAGGACTGACATTACGTGAAATAATAGAGTCATACACTGATAATGAAGGAATGATGGCAATAGTAGCAATTAAACATGAAAAAAATACTATTCCCTCATAAACTTCTATTGGATTCCAGGAATTGGTGCAAAAACAGCAAAGAAGTACTCTGATACAATAACCCTATACACCAGAGGTGAACTGATGATAGAAGGAGATTTTAATTGTCATCTTTCCCCTACTGAAACAAACACTAAATCTTTTAAAATGTATCCTGCTGCAAGACACCTTAAAATATATTAATTCAAGAAATCTAAAAGATGTTCACATAAAGCAATCCGGCTCCCTAAAATATTCACATTACTCGTATAGGTTTGGGATTCAAACTAATCTTGACAAAGCATCAAGCTCTCTGTTTTCCAAAATAGAAAATGTCCTGCTCCTGCCATCATATTTAATTTAACCTTGTATTATGAAAATTTAAATTTCTGTCAGAGAATCCCACCCTATATTACAAAAATAAATGAATTTCAAGACTGGATACTAGCAGAAATGAATTTACAGAAATAATAATGGGGAATTATCTGATACAGTATTATGGGTCACTTTAAAAGTTGTATTATATGGGAAATCAAAAATTGGTACTTAAGAGAAAAGAATGGGAAAAAAATTAAATGACATACAGAATGAATTGGATAGCGTAAACATAATCTTTTACCCAATGATAAGATAACCCTGGATAAAATAAACTAAACAAAGAATATCAAGATATTCTACATCATAAAATTTCGATAAACCTTGAAAAAAATCAAATTACATTCATACTCCATCAATCCTAAAAGTTTACATAGAATTGCAGTAAGGTCAAAGTGACTAAATGAGAAAAAACATATAAAAGAAGTCAAATATACAGAAAATAAGAAAAGGCTAATAGTAACTGACTTGAGAAGTATATTACATTATTTCAGGAAATATTATGAACATTTGAATATTTCTACACTAGCTGTAACAGATAATAAAACTATAGAAACATTTCTAAAAAACATTTCAAAATCTCTATCCCCTGCTGACGATGGCAAAATTGACAAGCCATTTACTTTTAAAGAATTAAAAACCAAGTAAGTAAACTAAAAACCAACAAAACATCAGGGTTAGATGGGTTAATCCCCAAGATGTACAAAATCTTACCTGATAACATATTAAACATTTTGATAGACGCATTTACTGAAATCAAAACTAAGTCTGATACCCCACCCTTGTGGAAATACTCATTTCACCAATACTGGAAACCACATAAATAACCTCTGTCTTGTTCATCTTGCAGACCTAGCTCACTCTTAAACGTAGACTATAAAATCTTTGTCCATATTAGGAAACAGACTTAACTCCATAATTCCTAACTTGATAGAAAGTGACCAAATGGGGTTTATAAGAAACAGGAAAGTACAAGATAATATAATAAGACTTCTCTAAAAGACATAGCTAATTAAAAAAAATGAACTGACCATTATGAGTCTTGTTATAGATAAAGCGTTTGATTCCCTTAGTTGGTCGTACTTATTTAAGACATTGCAAGAATATAATTTCTCCTTGGATTTTTTTTTTAACTCTAATCAAACAACTCTATGAAAATTCCATTTCATTTGTGAAGATGGGTTCATTCTTATCTCCCTTCACGGTATACCTTAAGCGGTACTAAACAAGTACTTCTTGTTGACTTGCTGTAGAACCTCTAGCTAATTACATTAGAAAAAATACTCATATTAAGGGATATTCCATTAATATTGATCTAGCCCCAAAAATACAGCTTTTTGCTGATGATTTATTATTAACCAGTAGCGAAATTGAGACATCTCTAGATCATCTACTTAATACCCTTGATCTATTTAAAAGTCTATCAGGATTAAAATGTAACCACAATAAAACCCAATTCCTTTTAATAAATGTCACAAGTAATATGAGAAATTACAAACACTGTAACTGGGACACTACACAAATTAAATACTTGTGTCTCTGTCAAATCTTAATGATGCAACCTCCATAAATTATAAAAACTTAATTAGCACCATTACATATCTCATAGATAACTGGAATAGATTTTGTTTTACATTTGAAGATAGACTAATCTTAATTAAAATTATATTATTACCCAAAATCTTTTACATTAGCCAGTCCTTGATTATCCCCCCCACTTAGTCATTCATCAAATTAATAAAATCATATTAAAATTTCTTTGGCACCCAAAAACACTCAGGATTTCCTTACTATGTCACACTGCAATCTGAGAAGAAGGAGGTATTAGTTTCCCAAATATTGAGTTCTATTTAAACTCAACTATCCTTAATTTGATTTTTTTATGGTTAAGGCGCTTTTACTCTTCACATTGGAAATTGATACATGAAACAGTACTACATTCTAACAACAAAACATTTTTCAAACCCCTTATTAAACTAAATAGAAATATTTTTATTTGGTCTTTAACAAACAGAATCTAAAATCCTGTTCCTTCATTAGTCACATACTATTGAATTTCAAAAGATTCACCCAAACTAAACACTTAATCAAAAACCTATTAATAGCCATCTTTCCAATTGCTTATACTCACGTGAATGCTTAATCTCATTTGATCCCAAAAAATGTATAATCTTAAAAGGAGAAATTTACTTTAATGGAATCAGTTCATGTCTATTAATGAAGTTAATTCATCTAACTATTTAATCGTCGGATATAGTTTGGACAAAAACAATTGGCTTGACATACAAATCTGTAGAGAATTTTTTTACAATAAAGTCATATTTTCATTAGACACGCATGGTAATAACGCACCAAAAACTTTGGAACATATGTATAATATAAATGGTACTTTAAAACTTTCAGGTCAGATTTTGGAATTACTCTACAAAAAATAATAATGAAGAATTCACTACTAATAACAAAACTTTTTCTAAGATCCAAAGCAAAAACAACATTCTCAGCCTACTGGAAAATAAATACTTGGAAATTTTTCCACAGATGTTACTTAACACCACAAAAAATGAGCATAATAATAAAAAAATGACACAAAATGTTGCCGATATAATGCAGAGAATGCTGATTGGCATCATATGATTGTTACCTGTAAGATGTTATTATATTGGAACGATTTTAGAAATTTTTGGAAGCCCTATAGAATGATAAATGTATAATTTCTGATTCACTTATTCTATTTTATGTACCGATTCCAGAGGTTATACCCAGAACTCAAATATATATATTATGGTCAATACTTGTAGCAAGAAAAGCTGTAACAAAAAATTGGAAAAACAACTCTCCTCTTTCTTTTAACCAAGAATTTGTTTATTTAACCAACTCTCTGTGTGATAAAGAAATGTCAAACATAAAGCTCAAGACAAAAATTCAACACACAAATTAATTGCTTAGAAAAAGTTGCATTCTTTTTTGCTGAA
Organism: Protopterus annectens; assembly: GCF_019279795.1. Taxonomy (NCBI): domain Eukaryota; kingdom Metazoa; phylum Chordata; order Ceratodontiformes; family Protopteridae; genus Protopterus; species Protopterus annectens. Next base: position 728,112,691 of record NC_056748.1, read on the forward strand.
ATTTTAAATGATTTCCTGTATGTATATAGAAATGCATGTTTGTTATGGACTTTGTACATAGTTCCTTTTATTACTGTAAATACAATGTTCTTTTATTGTTCTAATTAAAATAAAAAAATATTGAAAAAAAGTCCCACTGTGAGCGATAGTGAGCTGAAGCTATTGCGCGTGTAAAGGAATTACAACTTTTGTCTGGCTTGTAGAACTTGTATGGTCAGAACAACTTACTGTACTTTAGTTGTATATTGCCGGCGTGATTTGTTTGTCATAGAAGTTGATTTAAGTTCTCTTTAAATTCTTTGGTTACTGATTTTGATCTTTTCTTTTGTAATATTGTATTCATTTGAAGCTAAATGTGGATGTTCTTCATGTTTCACTGTTGCAGTCATTTGGTTAATCTGCTGGCAGGTTGCCCTCAGTCGGCCTGAATTCCAAAGTCTTGGGTCCTGCGTCGGTTGCTGTCTTCTCTTCCATGACGTCAGGTCATCAGGGGTATAAAACATGCAGCCGACACCATTTTCTTTAGTCTTTCTTGCCGCGCAGTGCCCAAAGCAGAAGCATTTTGCAAGTGCCGGTTGGCGACTACTGAAATATTCGAGTTTGAGTTTCATAACCGAAGTCTTCACTAAAGCTAAGTACCTCGTTGGGGAAACTTTTTTCTTGCTTTTTACCGATGTCAGAAAAAGTTAATAATTGTATTACTTGTGGGAAGCAAATACCTCAGAAGAATTTCCGTTTATACTGTATTCCTTGCCTAGGCCCTGATCACAACATGCCTGGCTGTCGGTTCTGTGCTAGGTTTAACCAACGCACTATTAAGCGTCTGTATATTTTTGCATCTAAGTATTTTGGAAACAGATTTAACTAACCAGAAATGTCATCGGATAGCAATCCGACTACCGGAGTACATCAAAAACGCAAAGAAAAGGATAGAGAAAGGCAGTCGAGATCCAAAACCGATGATGAAACTTCTCCTAAGCCAGTCGCCGGTTCGCCGGTACTCAGTGAGGCGCTTTCGCAGCCCTTGATACCCGCTACCTTTGAGTCGCAGGCCTCTACCGACACCCATGTGGAGTCCGGCATGCCGCAAGATATTCAAGGTATTGGACCGACGGATGTGTCTTCCTTGGATGGGTCCAGAGCCGCTGAGCAGACACCGGCTTCTGAGGGTGTATTCAGACCTCAACATTTATACATCAAACCGACGACAGCTGCAAAACCAAAGACAAAAGCAACTTCTAAAACTAAAAAACCGATGCATGAGCCACGTGCACAGGCCTCCATGCTTAAAAAACAGATGATCAAAATGGCTGAAGACCTTATTACCTTGATCAGGGGTACCCATCCCCCTCCAGATAAGAGGCCTAGGCAAGACACTGATTATGAATCTTCAGATCAGGTTTCTATTTCCTCTGATTCCTCTTCGGATCAGGAATTATCTATTCCTCCCTATGAGGATTCTGATGCTGAGGAGTCTATTCCATCTGCATCTCGTCCTGAGGATTATTCATTTGGAGAAACCTTGCATACTTTGAGGGAGCATTTTCACTGGGAGAGTCAAGACTTCTCAGAATCAAAAAAGAGGCTCAGGGATTTCCTCCTTCTCCCTCAGCACAAGCCTTTAGCCATTCCTCCTGTTTTAGACATTGTGGATGTTGTGTTTTCGGAGTCAAGCTTGACCACTGACTCCTTACCTCCGGCTCCCAGTAAGCCTGACAGATATTACAGGGTCTCTGACTCTCAGAAATGTTTATTTAGAAACCCTGCTGCTGATCCTGAAACTATTTCACAGGGTCCAAAGGGAGTTAAGGCTTCAACAGCAAAAAATCCTACCCCCTCTGACAGGGATTCAAGGGCACTGGACAGATGGGGAAAAAAAGTTTATACATCTGCAATCTTGGCAATCAGGCCCTTAAACTGTCAATTTCATATGCTTAAGTACCAACAACATGTTATGGGATTGCTGAAACAGAAAATTATGGTGATTTCAGAATATGCAGAAAATAAAGAATTGCAGGAATTATTGCATGCAGCTGAACAAGTTGGAAAGCATACTTTGCAATGTGGTTTTGATTCTTTAGAGGCCTCCTGCAGGGCCACAGTTACTGGATCTGTGATTAGGAGGCATGCCTGGTTAAAGGAACAAAATTTGCCTGACCATGTTAAAGCTAAATTGTTAGATGCACCTTTACAGCATGATTCTCTGTTTGGTATTAAGGCAGAAGAGGTTTTAAAGAAAATGGAAGAAAAAGCTAAGTCTATGCAAACTGTTAAAGACTTCTTACAAGTGCAGCCACCCAGATTCACTAGACAGTGGCCTACAAACAATTGGTCCTTTCCTGTGTCAGACAGAGCTCAAAGGGGCAAATCCAGATGCCCTAAGGGTTCCAGATACCAGGCGCAAGACTCTTACAGGTCAAAGCAATGGGGCGCATCCACCTCCAAATCTGGAGGAATTAAAGCGCAAACCTACAGAAAGCAATCCCAATGACTTCCCTCTGCCTTCACCAAGTACTTATCTTTTGGCAGCGCCCAAAGGGGGAAAATTAGCACTTTTTGCTCAAAATTGGCAGTTAATAACCCAGGACAAGTGGGTGCTAAACATCGTATCACAGGGATACAGATTCCATTTCCACACTCTGCCAATGACAAATGGTTGGTCAGATCTGCCAAAAAATCAATGGGCAGAGGCACAGAAACAGGTTACATCCCTCATGGATATGGGGGCCATTCAAACAGTACCAGAACAGGAAAAAGGACAAGGTTTTTACTCGACTGTTCTTGGTACCCAGGAAAGGACAAGGCCTGGCGGCCAATACTGGATTTATTGATTTTGAACACATACCTGGACATTCCAAAATTCAAAATGCTGACTTTGCAGCAGCTTCTGCCCATGCTGGGCAAGAATGCTTGGCTGGTGACTTTAGACCTAAAAGAGGCATACCTGCATGTCCTAATAAGACAGTCGTGCAGAAGATACCTCAGATTCAAGGCTGGCTTAATGCATTACCAATTCTCTGCACTGCCCTTTGGCTTATCTACTGCGCCCAGGGTCTTTACAAAGTGCCTGGCACCAGTAATTGCATTTTGCAGACAAAGAAGTATACAAATATATCCTTACTTTGACGACTGTCTCATTCAAGCAGACCACAAGGACACTCTTCTACGACAACTGGTGTTTGTGAAAAGGCTTCTAACATGCCTAGGGTACACTGTAAATGAAAATAAATCACAACTGGTACTCTCTCAAAAGATAACATTCCTGGGTGCAAGCTTGAATACAGCTGCCCAGATGGCTTACATCATGCCAGACAAACAAAGGCAACTGACTACTTACTTCAAACTGATGGTAACAAAAACCCAGTCTTCTGCAAGATAGATTCTGCAGGCTCTGGGCTTCATGGCATCCTGCATCCTAATTCCATATGCAAGATTGCATATGAGGAAACTTCAATGGTATCTAAAAAGTTTATGGAGTCAACTTTCACACAGTCTGGAAACAATGATTCCTCTCATTCCCTGCCTGCAACAGGAGTTTCTATGGTGGGCAAAGACCTGTCACCAAAACATGGGACGGCCCTTCACTCTACCCCCTGCAAGCCATACCTTAACAGATGCATAAGATTATGCCCGGGGGGCCCACATGGCAGGAAGATGCATTCAGGGCATATGGGCACCAAAACAAATGCATCTACATATCAACCAGAAAGAGATGCTAGCTGTTCAAAATGCCCTAACAGCCTTCAAGGACTTCATCCAGGACAACTGATAAAGACGGACAACACCACAGTCATGTGGTATATAAACAAGCAAGGGGGCACACACTCATACCCCCTTTGCAGATTAGCCATGGCACTGTGGGACACAGCTTTGACCTACCAAATACATCTTCAAGCTCAATTCCTGCCAGGAAAACAAAACACTCTGACAGATGATTTAAGCAGAAACCTTATGGATCCTCACGATTGAAAACTAAATCCACAAGTCTTCAGCATGATAACAGAGAAATGGGGGAGCCCAGACATAGATCTATTTGCCTGTCCTCAAAATTATCAATTGAAAAGATTCTGCACAAGGACTTATCACAGACAAGCATGGAAAGTGGACGCCCTGTCCTTCAGTTGGAAAAACCTATCAGTTTACGCCCGCCTTTCCTCCTCTGCCTCTTCTACCCAAGGTCCTCCTAAAAGTCAGACAAGAGAAGCCAAAGATGATATTAATTGCCCCGGACTGGCCCCAACAATACTGGTACCCAATCCTAAGGAAATTGTCTCAATGCCCAGCTTGGACCTTGCCTCAAAGAACACAACTACTGTCCCAGCAAAACAATCAGATCCTGCACAATCAACTACAGATCCCGAACCTGGCAGCATAGCTAATCATGTAATCATACAAACAACACCTCTCAGTAAAGCTGTGATGAATGTCATTTTGGAAGCCAGAAGGCCTAGTACTAGAAAATCTTATGTTGACAAATGGAAGAGATTCTGTGCTTGGAATCAAGCACAAGGAACTGATACAGCAGACCCACATATTCCTCAGATATTACAATACTTAACTGAGATGCTTGACAAAGGCCTATCTTTCTCATCAATCAAGATCCGTGCATCTGCCATTTCGGCTCATTACAATACAGAGCCACCAATCTTTTCTCACCCTTTACTAAAGCAGTATCTTAGAGGAGCCAAAAATTTAAGGCCTCCTAGAAGATCACCATTACCAGCATGGGACCTCAATTATGTGTTGGAAAAGCTCACCCTGCTTCCATTTGAACCAGCTGCTACCGCTGATATAAAGTTCTTATCATGGAAGACAGCTGTGCTACTAGCAATTACTTCAGCAAGAAGAGTTTCAGAGATACAGGCCCTCATGGCTGTAGAGACTTTTATCATATTTTACCCAGACAGGGTGTCTCTGAGGACAAATCCTACTTTTATGCCTAAGGTAGTTTCCAGTGTGGCTATGCCAACTTTTTATCCAAATCCGCGGAACAAAGGGGAGAGAATTCTGCATTCCTTGGACGTACACAGACAGCTAAGATTCTACTTGAGCAGGACTTAAGCTCTAAGAAAAACTGAGCAATTACTAGTGTCATATGCTGCAGGATCAGAAGGAAAGGCTATTTCAAAGCAGACAATTTCAAAGTGGATAAGCCACTGCATCTGTTTCTGCTACTTACACCATGATAAACCTGTGCCCAAGGGCATTAGATCTCATTCCACCAGAGCTGCAGCGCTACTTCAGAAGCCTTTCTCAGAGGAGTACCAACCAAAGACATTCTAGAGGCTGCTACTTGGAGTTCTGTTCACACTTTTACAAAGCATTACCATTTGCCTCTCTACTCTAAGTCAAGGGCAGGTTTTGCCACTGCAGTGCTGCAGGGCCTTATAGCCGCACCTGATGCTATTTAGCTCCAGCCTCCCAACCATAGCTTTAGGATTCTACCCAAATGTAATGAGTGCAACAATGAAACACGAAGAACATAGTACAGTTGTGTACACTTACCATAAATGTAGATGTTTGAGTGTATTCACTGTTGCAGTCCAAGTTACCCTCCCCCTGTCATTCTACAGTTTATCTTTCCTTCTCTATCTTCTACAACCTATGTGGTGTATTTGCTTGTAGATGAAGGTAAAGTTTATTTTGATGCATGTGTGTGTATATATATATATATATATATATATATATATATATATATATAAAATATTGCTACCTTTTTGGGGGCACCTGACATCGGGGGCAAGAAAAACTAAAGAAAATGGCATCGGCTGCATGTTTTATACCCCTGACGACCTGACTTCATGGAAGAGAATACAGCAACCGACGCAGGAACCAAGACTTTGGAATTCAGGCCGACTGAGGGCAACCTGCCAGCAGATTACCCAAATGTAATGACTGCAACAGTGAATACACTCGAACATCTTCATTTATGATAAGTGTACACAACTGTACTATTCCTTAAATGAGTATGCAATTAACGGTTTGCTAATGCACAAATATCTTGTACAGTATAATAAATGCTATGCATATTTAATGGTAGCTGATAACACTGGTGATCCGTGTTCCACATGTCAAAAATTGGATGATTTGCTTACCATTGTTATAAGTAAATCTAGACAATGATGATTGCACTTGTGCAATTGGAGTGGCTTGGAGAACTGTTGTTTCATATATCAATGACTGGACTGATGAACTAAATAATGTTAGGCATAGAATAAATAGAACACAGGAAATGATGCATCTATTTTCTGCAGAGATCATTCAAGCCCTATGAAACAAGACAATGCCGCTGACAACTCTGGAATTCTGGATGCAAGTATTCAGCAATCTGAGGATCCAGTTTGTTTAGAAGGAAACAAAGAAAGAAAGGAACAAGTTCACAACAGCTAACAAGGAAGAAAACGAAATTAATTAATGAGTGTAAAGGAAAGAGAGTATGTAGTAAAAAGTACACTGGTTTGTTATGTAACACACAGGTTACAGGAAATTATATTTTTCTATCAAAAAACCTTCAGTCTACAGAAAATGGCATCATCTTTCCAATGGAGAAAGTAGAAAAAAAAAGAGGCAAGGGGCAGGTGAAAAGGAAGAAATCAAAATTGAACATGGAAGGATTGAATAACATTACTGTCAGAAAAAAAGAGAAAGATGTTGACTGCATGACTCAAGCTGTGGATTTACAACACCAGCTGGATGAAAATTTAATATACAATGAAAATAGGATTAATAAGACTAATCGTGATGAAGATCTAGCCTTCGTAACAATTGATAGAGCAGTTATTACTGTATTAGAAGCTGAAGATTCTTCAGAGCTGGCCAGCAAATATGTTGTTGTAATTGGAAATTCAATTATTAGAGGAACTAATACGTATATTTGCAGAGATAATGAACATTGAATAGTGTTATGCTTGCCAGGAGCAAAAATAAGTGTGAGACGATGCTTGAAATGCCTTAATGTAAGGAGGTATGGATCTGTTTTTATTCATGCTGGTACAAATGATTCTATGTTAGTAGGGAACTGACAGCCCTCTTAGATAGTATGGCTTTTACTGGTGTTAGGATGTATTTTTCACAAATCACCTATAGAAAGGATAGTCAAGTCATTGTGAATGAAAAGATTTTTGGGGTAAATACCTACATAGAAAAAATGTCCTGTTTTAAAAAACGGATGTGTGTAGAGCATCCATGCCTTGTTTTGGGCACACACGTGTTCAGACAGGATGGCGTATGTTTGTCTTGATCAGGGGAGAGAATTTTTGCAGTGGATATTTTGCAGTATTTGACAAACACTAGGCAGGATTTTTGCCATGTCGAATATTTAACAGCCCACAGATAGCAACATTCGATGCCTCTCTGATGATTGTTAATGCTAGGAGCATTAATAAGTTTTTTTTTTATTGGAAAATTTGCTACGTTCCCACAAGATTGATGTTATTGATTGCGAAACATGGTTAAAGAACAATGACTAGAGACCAGTTCAGTCGGGGTATAAATGTTTGTCTGTAACAGACATTCTAATAAAAAATCAGGTGGAGGTATTATGTTAGGGATTAGATAGCTATGAGACCTGTGATCATTACATGTTCGGTGATAACACCAACACTATAGACTGTGTAACTGTGACAATAATGACAACCCTGGAACATATAACAATTGTTGGAGTGTATAGACCACCAAAGTCAAATGTAGATGACCTAGAGGAATTCATACATTTCTTGCATTAAACACAGGTGGGAAGAATAATATTAGCTGGAGACTTAAATTTACCAGAAACAGACTGGAATAATATTGATTCTACAGTGTTGGTAAGGAAGTTTTTCACAGTGTATATTCAGAAACAATTGCTTTAGATTGTAAAAAAAAAAAAAAAAAAAACTACCAAGGAATGGAACATACTTAGGTTCATAAGTTTGTATTAGGCTAATGGCCCTGGGGCCTTTAGAAGCCTAGCCATAGAATTACCCTGGCATAGTGCCACCCGACCTTAGTTCCCAGTGCCTCTGTCGAGTAGAGCCACTGGAGTTATCCACGGGGTGAATTTTCTGTTTCCCATCCACTCATCAAGATTTCTCTTCAACTGGGTCAGCGAGGTGCTCTGCTTGACATGTATGCGAAGTCTGTTCCATAGCATGGGCAGTCTCTGGGTTGTGAACCTCTCCCTCCAGCATATTCTGTTAATTGTGGTAATGAGGTTGAGGTCTCTGGAGCGCATGGTGCGGAGGGATTGGGATTTCTTTAGATGTAGCATTTCTAACAGAGCTAGGTCAGACATGGCTTTGTAAGTCAAGCAGAAATCGCCTCTACGTAGGCGATATGAGACAGAGAATAGTCGAGTCTGTCCATCTAGGACAAATGTTTAAGGCCTAGGATCCTCTTTATGAGGTACTTTTGTGGCCTCTCCAGTTGTTGCAGGTGTCTAGTGAGGTACATGCCAAATGGGGTATTGTACTCCATGATTGGCCTAATGAGGAAAGAGTAGAGGAAGACAATGACCTCTTCCTTCCTGGATGCAAAACCCTTAGTAATGTGATGTGGCACATAGAAGGACTTAATGACCACAGTGGCAATGTGGTGATCAAAAGAGAGGTTGCTGTCAACCTGTGTTCCCAGATCTCTTATAACGCCTTCTGTGTTCTGTGGACTACCATCAATGTGGCATTTCATGGGAACGACACTTTTTTTTTGGCATTGAGCTTAAGGCCATGGTTCTGACACCAGTCGTTGGCACAGTGATGCCTTTCTGTAGGATGTCAGCATCACTTGGTGAGTTAATAATAGCTCCCAACTTGCAATTAGCTGCAAACGTTGTCAGCCAGAGTCCCTTTGTGTTGGCCTGGACTTCAGAGAAGTAGATACCAAACAGGAGAGGACCCAGGACCTAACCCTGTGGGACTCCACTTGTGACTAATCTGCAGTCTGACTTGGAGTCGGCCACTTTCACACTGTGGGTTCTATCTGTGAGGCAGTTTGCAACCCACCTAGTGGTATAGGGGTTGATGCCAAGCTTAGTGAGTTTTTCTATGATTCCTGAGTGGGGAATGGTATCACAAGCCTTGGCCAGATCAAGGTAGGCTGTATGAACCACCTTACCTTCATCCACAGCTCTGGTGACTGACTCAAAGAAGCTGACCAAGTTGAGCAGACATGATCTACCCTTCACAAAACCAAACTGTGTGGGATCCAGAGTTTGGAGATTCTGTATATCTTTGTTTATTAGGTCCATGATGATGCATTCCATAGCTTTGCATATCAGACTCATCAGGCTAATGGGGCGATAGTTCCCAGGGTCTGTAGTCACTCCTCCTTTGTGGAGAGGGATTACTAGCAGTTCACCATTCGGTAGGGACAAAGCCAATGCACAGAAGGTTAATTAAATATTATATGGAAGCAAAACATTCACTATGTAAAACTAACTGGAGTAAGGTGTTCAGTGGAAAAACTGCAGATGGAATGTGGAATGCTTTTGAAAGAGAAATTGTTTGAGTGCAAGAAAAATCAAAAAAATGTTTAACGTCAGGATCTAGGCATATAACATCAGGCGGATATATTTCCATAAGAACAAGATATCTGATTAAGGTGAGAGAGAAAAAAAATATAAGAAATGGAAGAGAGGTCAAACTACAACTTCAAAAACTGAAATAAACAAGCTGGACAAACGGATTAAGCATAGTGTGAGAAGATCAAGAAAAATTTGAAGAACATTTATATAAAGATGTTGAGCATAATAGGAAACCTTTTTATAGATGCATAAGATGTGGAGAGAGTAAAGAGACACAAATTGATAAATTGTGTGCAGATTCTAAAATTTATTCTCAGACACAGATTATAGATATATTTACAAAATCTTATGCAAAACAGTTTGGCTCCACAAAAGGGGTGGTAAGTTGTCCTAGCAATACCCAGGTAACCCCAGGTATTGTAATCAAATTAGATTATATTGGAAAAGAACTGTGCAAACTGGATCCAAACAAAGCACAGGGAGGAGACGGAATTAGTAACAATGACCTGACAACACTTCAGCAAAAACTCACAGTACCATTATATATATTATTCACTAGGTCATATAAATATGGAGAGAGACCTCAAGATTGGAGACATGCACTTATTAAACCTGTTTTTAAGGGAAAGGGGAGTAGGACAAACCCAGAGTCATATAGACCCTAAAGTCTACTTTTATGTTGTGGAAAATAATGGAGAAGGTAATATTGGATAAGTTATTGTCAGAACTGGATAGGCTGAGACTTGAAACCACATATCAGCATGCATATGTTGAAAACAGATCTGTTGCCACCTGCAACATGTTCTCTAACAATATAATAGCTATGAATGAAAAATTGTGCTGTGATGTAATTTATATAGATTTAACTTCAACATTGGACAGGTCATAGACATCACACTGATCAATAAATTAGTACAACTAGGTATTGATGTACTCTTGATGCGATGGATAGCTGCATGGCTTACAAATAAGACATGGTAAGTGTCATACAGCAACTAGGCAGGCAAAATCCTTGGTTACAGTCAGGGTGTCCCACAGGGTTCTGTTCTTGGCCCTTATTTGTTTAGATTGTGTCTTTCAGACCTAACTTTTTCATCTGAGGTATTCTACAGTCTCTATGCAGACAGCCTGAAATTGGGTAAACTGATTACATGTGTTATAGAGAAGGCACGTCTGCAAAATAACTTTACTAAATTGACCGTTTGGGCACAGGAGAATAATATGCTGATAAATACATCCAAAACTAAGCATTTGAGATTTGGTAGGCGTAAATTGAAAGGTGAATATTTAATACAGCACACAGTGATTGAAACTGTAAACTCATTTCAGGACCTGGGTATATGGGTAAAGTCAGCTATGAGTTTTTCTAATCATGTCAGCCAATTGGTTAATGATAGTTGTAGAACTATAGGTTGTCTAAAATGATTTATGAAGTCTAGGAAATCAAAAATAATGAAGTCCTTGTTTGTTAGTTACATTAGACCCAAACTAGAGTATGGAATAACAATATGGAAACCCTATAAGAAAACAAGCATGAGTAAAGTGGAAAAAGTACAATGGAAATATACCAAAGGTATCCATGGATGTGAAAATGTAAGTTATTATGAAAGATTAAAATATCTGAACTTGTACAGTGTCTCTTACAGATATCTAAGAGGAGATCTTATTCAGGTATACAGGGCATTTAGTGACAACTACCTGTGGGAATGTTTGGTGTTAACAAAAAGTAGATTCTATAGCAATGAAAACTGTACTAATTGGTTCTCTGACAGAGTAGCTGATGCATGGAACAGGCCACCAAATTACATTAAAGCAAGTACTAGTTTAGATATTTTTAAGGACAGCCTGGATACTTATTATGGGAACAAGTGTTTTGGTATATTGGCAAGCTAGAAGGGCATTAATGCCAGTGCTTGAAATATTTGTATGTTATGTATGCATGTATAATCCCATGTTGATGGTTTCTATGTAGGCGTTCATCAGGATTATTTTTGAATGAAGTTAATGACTTATTTCTTGATTGTAACGGGAAACATTCCAGGATCTTGGAAGATATTGTGTAATGTAACTTGTCACATTTTTTTTTTGTAATTAATATTTAACTTTAGTTTTAAGTTTCCTATTCTTGCGTTAACTCCCCAGCGGTGTGTTTGAGCCAGACTTTCAAATAGAGCCATATAAGATACAACCTGTTTGTAATCTGTAAGAAATCAAATGTAGTGATAGTATCTGAAGCTTTCCTGAACAGTTAGATTTGAAGCCCTATGATTTTCTAGTAAGAAATCAAACCTCCTTAGGTTCTTCAGGTGACTTGTTTGAGGACTATAAAATACAGCATTGTATTCAGTAATGGGATGATCAATGACATATAAATTGGTACACTGATCCTTTGAGTGCATAGAAGTACCATTTAGATTTAGAGCTACATATTATGCTTTTTCTGAGTTTGCTTAATGCACACTGGTCAGAGTTCAGATAATTTCAGATACTGTCCCTTCTTTTAATGATGGTGTAATTTTTTATGATTTTTTCATATATCTTCCAGTTACAGTTTGTTTTTTGTTAATGTTTTGTGATGCTGCATTTACTGACATTAAAGGTGAGGTCATTACTGATGTACCAGACATGACTTAGTCTTGTGTGATAGATGGATGCAAGTGATTTTCAGGTACATCTTGTGGGATAGATGGAGGGAAGAGAAAGGATAAAGTCTGAACTGAAATTATAAGGCAGTAGATTAGCTATATCTTCAGTTGCAGTATAGATAAAATCATTCACAGTCATCTTAGTACATTACTGTGTTATACTTCAAAGATTATGAACATAACTTTAAAAAAAAAAAAGCTTTGTGATGGTCTTTGGCTTCGGTAGCTATTTTAGCCTCAAACCTGACTTTGGTGGATTTTATAAAGCTACTAAGTTTATTTCAATGATGAGGGCTCTGCCATTCTGGGAATGACTGTTCTTTTATGAATTATATATATATATATATATATATATATATATATATATATATATATATAGTACATTGTTCATCTATTGAATGGTTTTAACCAATTAGAGCTTGCCTGTTTGTATTTAAAGATGTGACTGAGCCATGGTTGTTGTTCTACTATTTTTGACGAAAGCACTAAATAAATACAGTTTCTGGGGACTGGAGTCATGCATTTGTTGTTACCCACATCTGTTTTTTTCTAGAATTACTGTTCTTGCTTTGTTTTTATTTGTTTGACATTTGTTGACCGGGAAAGTCCGACTGGGACAAAACCCTTTTTCAACAGAGACCCATGGAGAAATGCTCCACATTACAAATATAGAAACATGTTACAAAAGAAGCATGATACAAAAGATAAGCAATATATAGCATGGTGATAAAAAAGAATAGAGACTAAAGGAGATTGTACAGCAAAAGTACTTGAAGTTATCACAAATAAGTAGAGTAGACGATAGTAAAATACAGTATAATGACTGGAAACTAGTAGGAATAAACAGGAGGAGAGAGATGTTAAGGAAGGATAGAAGTATAAAGAGAAAAGAATAGAGTAGGAACTAGATTCAGGTAGGGTGGTTACAGTGGCATTTCCAAGAGTGATTCAGGTATTCTTTAAGAGATCTCTTGAATTTATAAACTTGAGGTATTCTTTGTAGTGTCATAGGAAGATTTTGGTAAAAATGTTTTCCTTTATTGAAAAGCATTTTGTTATGGCTCCACCAAGTGGGTTTGTTTCTGAGGTTTGCCCTGTGCTTTTTCCTACAAGGTGCAGCTGTTAACATACTAATATACTGCAGTAGTGTCCTTTTCCTCGGATTCAGAGGAGTTAACTTTGGTGGGGATATGAAGTTTATCAATGTATCACTTAGAAGCAGGTAGTTTGTCTTAGAGAAATTTATAAAGGTATCTTTGGTGGAAGAAGTCTCTGGTTTCAGTTTTGTTTTGAAGGTGATGGCATCATGTTCAGACTAAACAAGTGACAGAGATATGCAAGGTTTCATGTAAGATGCCTTCATATTAGTAAGGACCAAATCCAAGATGTTCCCCGTGGTAGGTACTCTTGACTAATTGTTCCATGGCATTTGTATTGACAACATCCAGGAATCTCTGTGCTTGCACAGTAGTGGTGGTGTAGGTTTCCCAATTTATTGTTGTGTAGTTTAGATACCCTTGGAAAATGGCATTGGGTTTAAAACTGATTGATTCCAGTGCCTGTAGAAAAGTGTTGTGGCTTTCTTGATTCATAGAGGGAGCTCTAAAGCTAGCTAATGTATGGTATGGGACCTTTCTGATGGTTATTTGGATATAGTGCATCAAGCTGCTTTACCCACCTTGATGCTAGTGTCTTCTAAATGAAGATTGAAATACCTCCACATTTTCCCCTCCTGCCCAGTAGCTGGTCTAAACATGTGGAAGGTGGTGTAGCTCTGCACAGATGCAGTGCTGTCTACTATTTTAAACTATGTCTCTGTCACTGCATGGATATTTGCCTCCTCCAAGGTGAGGAAAGCTTGTCATGATGGAGTTTTTTGTTTAGGCTCCTTGATCAGTAACACCTTCATATTTTCCTTTGCTTGGTTCATTAAGTTGGTAAGTATATCAGTTTGGCATTGCCTTAAAAGCATTATGAGGCGAATAATGTCTATGCCAGTAATCAAAACCCTAGATGGGACAGATGAATTCTATCCCTGGTGAAGAAACATGGCCTGTCAGTCATTCCTCCCAGGCTGAGTAATATTGGCCTCCCTTCACATGACACCAAAAAACATAGCCAGTTATTGAAGTTAGTTATTTTTACCCATATTGTGGCATCCATGGAGAAGGAAGAATGCTAATCAGTACTAGGCTCATGCTGAGAGCTCCATCATGTCTCTCTCCATATAATCCAGGAAGGGACACCTCAAGTCATTGACACTGACACGGACTAAGCCAGAGTCATACTGATACTTATTGTTCAAGGACTTGAGTGCATGTGTGATCTGATAGATCCTGTCACTATAGAAGGAGCTAGCCATCACTCTTTCTTGTTCAGCCTGGTAAGAGACACATATGTGTGTCTTATAGGAGAATCACCTGTAACAAGAATGTTTGGTTGGGTTAATGTCTGCCTTATGGGCTCAGCATCTGTACCTTTGGGACTGCTTGTGCTATGTGAGGAAATAGGTGTAATATGCTGAGTGTGCTTTGTGCCTATGTTGAATTTTGGAGATCTTTGAGGTTTAGGCAAGTTAATTTTTAGAACCTCAGCATATGATGGACTGTGTGTATTTTGTTGGCCTTGGTGAGGTGTGGCGTGTAGTGTACATCTGATGATTTTGCAGTCTGAGTTTACTGTATGTGAAATGTTTGCCTTCAAGGACATTTTGTATGTGCATTTCTCATGCATTGCATTATGCTATTTGAGAAGGAGATTTTCAGACAGCATGAGGTCATTCTTTCATTGTCTCAAGATGCACATATGGAGGAAGTGTGCTGGTCCATGTTTGACAAAAATGAGTCACAGAGGGGTGGGTGTTGGCAGGGATTACTTTAACTGCTTGGAGTTTGATTAGTTTAGTAGACTGTTTTGGTGTACTTGTTACTGAGTCATGGGGAAGTGCTGAGTTATTTGATCAGACGTGTACTGCATCTCATGTATTTATTTGCGTTTGCTACAGGTTATTTGAGACTCAGACCTAGATTTCTAAGGCTGTATAGATTTTGCAGGTCTCTAATAAGGAAAAAAATTATTGTACTGATAAAACACTGTAGGGTGAGTACAACAGTGATGGTGCACTAATCACAGCTCAGCTCATTTTTTTCTTGCCTTTTTGATGAAAAGTGTCACTCGTCCCTCTCTAACATAGATGGCAAGCAGGTGGGGTATTTCATTCAGATGCTTTAATACATGGAAACATATGAAGAATGGCAGCATCATAAAATATAAACAAACTGGTTAACAGACAGAACTTACATGCATGCTTAGATCTCAACAGCTTAATACAGAATGGCAGTCGGACTTGCAAGTGCTTAGTATTTGTACATTTGTGCAAACCCTTGGATAGCTTCTTAAGGTTACATACATACACATTGATCTACATCCTCCCTCTTAAAAATATTGCCCTTTGTAGAAACAATATCAGAGTTCGACTTGCATTATTATAGACATTAGAAACAGAACACAATATTCATGTCCAAGATGCCATGCATCTGTTACATGGTTTATAGATATTACCAAATCTCGTAACATAACAATTTGGACTGGATTCAGCAACAGGGACAGTCTTCGATGAACAACTCATATCAGGAACTTTTGGATTCGTCACAGGAACGGGAATATTCTCTGGAACCTCCTCAGGAATTGGAACACCGGAAAACTCAGTCTGAAATCGTCTTTCTCACAGGCTATGTGCTGTGGTATAGGCTCAGACACCGGTCTCAAATGTTTCTGATACCACCAAAACTATAGTCCTTGTGGTTCCACAATGTTTGATCTCAGCTCTGGACAAATATTCTTCATGACACCAGTCCGATTTTAACCTGTGGACATTTGTATCCTTACTACTACTTCTTGTAATGGATTGAGAGGTTTGCTGATTTTATCAAAGTAAGACTTGTGGGTTAGGCGTTTCTTTAACAGATTGGTTTTCCCTAACCTATTGTTCTTCATGCATGGAGCCAACAGTTGACTACTGATTGGTAATTTGGTTCTGGTTTGTCTCAAACAGAAGTCTCCGAGCAGGTGAACCAAGATGTTTATCACGAGGAACATTTCTGAAGTTCAAGAGATTCAGGAAAACATCAGTATTATCTCGTTTTGATTTCTCTAGTAACTGTTTTGCACTTTGAACTGCACGTTCTGCCAAACCATTTGACTGTGGGTACTCAGGGCTACTCATGACATGAGTAAAGTCCCATTCTACTGCAAATCCTTTGAACTGTTGGCTTGTAAACTGCATGCCACTGTCAGCAACAACTTTATGCGAACTACCATGTACTGCAAAATGACATTTCATCTTGGTAATGACAGTACTGGATGCTAGGTTATGAAATAGCTTAATCTCGAACCAATTGGAGTAAGAGTCTACTAACACCAAATAATGTTGACCTTTCCACCCGAAGATGTCAGTGGCTACTGTCGACCAAGGTAGTCCCGGAGTCTGGTTTAGCTGAAGTGGTTTCCTCTGTTGATGTGGCTTTGTACTGTTACACATGGAACAAGATAAAAATGCTCTCTCAATATCTTGTGAAATAGAAGGCCAAAATACTAGTCCTCTCACCCTTCTTTTGGTAGTGTCAGTACCTGGGTGACCACGATGCAAGATAATATACTCTTGTTGCAAAGACTTTTAAGCAATCACTTTCGGACCTTTCATAATAATACCATTGCCAGACAAAATCTCATCTCTGTATGGAAATTAAAGTTACACTTGTTGAAGTAAATTGGATTGCTTTGATGGCCATCCTTGATTAAGTGGTTGAGCCTCTGTAAAACGTGATCTGTGGCTGTGTAATCTCTCAACTCATCTAGATCTGTGGAAGAAAAATGACTCACTTCCATGACTTCAGAAGCAAGGTTCTCATTCTCATGCTGTTCTGTGCTGTTTCTGGGTGATCTGGATAATGTATCAGCAAGATGAAGATGTTTGCCTTTCTTGTAGCCAAGACTGAAATTATGCTTTTGCAATTTCCGCATCATACGTTGCAGTCTGGCTGGAGCTGAATGCATAGGCTTTCTCAAAATAATGACTAGAGGTTGATGGTCTGTTTCGATCTGGATAGGTCTACCAAAAGAAGGGCGAGAGGACATTGAACATGCAAGCACAATTGCCAAAAGCTCTTTCTTGATCTGGGCATACTGCATTTCAGTTTGGGTAAGAGTTCTCAGTGCTTAGGCAACAGGTTGATCCTTTTGTCCAATGACTGCACTAAGACCAAATTTTGAAGCATCACATGAAAGAGTAACTGGCTTGTGAACATCATAGTATCTGAGAGTTGGTGGACTAGAAATTCTCTATTTCAGGACATCAAATGCTCTAATGTTGCCATAACCAAGACCATGATACATCTTTTTGTCAGCTCTCTAAGTGGTGCTGATATCTGACTCTTCTGGAATGAACTTGTCTAGATAGTTAACCATGCCAAGAAAATGTTGAGGGCTTGAACATTGTCTAGAGATGGCATCTTGAGAATGGCTGTTGGCTTTGAAGGGTCTGGTCATAGGCCTGAACTAGTAAATAAATGAACAGCATAAGTAACTTCTTGCAGCTTTAATTTGTATTTCTGTGGATTGAGCTTAAGATTCACTTGATGTGCCCTTTCCAGAACTTTTCTTATGTTTCTGTCATGCTCCGCATCACCATGACCTTCGACTAATATGTTGTCTACTATAATAGCACAAGAATACCCAGAAAAAACTTGCTCTGTTGCACGTTGAAAGACTTCACTTGCAGAATTTGTCCCAAATGGCATTCTCAAAAAAATTTGTACTTGCCAAATGGAGTACTGAATGTAGTGAACAATGTTGATTTTTTGTCAAGCTGAATTTGCCAAAATTAACTCTCTACATCTAAGATGGAAAATACAGTGGCATTTGGCATCAAGGCTGCGACTTCTTTGATTGTGCGCCTTGGATGATGTATTTTTAGCACTTTATTCAAATCTCTTGGGTCAGTACATATTCTGATGTCATCTGAGCTTTTCTTGTGAAGCTTTACCTGCTCTGTCTGAAAGCATTGCTTGTATAAGTCACCTGAGATCTTGTGTGCCCTTCTAAGGGTCAGACATGCTCTAACGAAACTCTGCGCAGCTCAGTGCTTTTCTTTCTTATGGCTTTGCCTTTTTGCTGATTTCCTCCATGTTTTAGTGATACTTGTAGATATGATGTTGTCAGTCTTCACATAATCTTTGACTGTGGGGCTCAGTTCCGGGCCTCTGAACCGACTCTGCCATTATTCTAGCTCGCGCCTTCCAAAAACTTTCGAGCTAGGCTTTGCCCATAATGCTCCTCACCTTACCTCAGATTTCAAAAACAAAAAACAAATGCCCAAAGGGCAAAATACACCATAAAATAAAATAAACAATCCAAACCACGAAATGAGCGGAATAACGTTTAATACCTCAAGTTAAAAGTCCAGACAACTTTAGTATCGAAACAACTTAGCGCTTCCGCCTTAAAACATTACAGGCTTCATCAGAGTTGTTTGTGAAGGTAAAAAAAACACATGTTGTAAGCTCAGGCTTCCCATTCAACCAATCACAGGCACTAAACACTAAATACACCCTAAAGTTCTTTGACCCAGTCAAAATTAAAATTACATTTTAAACTAATTGTTGTGTAAGAATGAAAAACACAGATATAGCTATTGTCACCCATAAATGGAATAAAAATATGTATGAAATTTGTTAAATTTATAATAAGACAATCCTGTTTCAATTCAGCACTTTTTCTAAGAGTTAAAAAATCACAAATGATCAGAGTTAAATTAGATTAAATAGCACTAGCTTTCGGTTTCAAAATAGGAACCAAAGAAATGTCATTAAGATCCAGTGGACACAGAGAATTTAGCCTTAGCTGCCATTTGGTTTCTTTTGCTTCAACCTCTAGCTTTTCGTTTCCCCCTCTTTCTTTGCCGAACACCCTGTCGATGACAAAAAAGATAAAACTTTTAAAATTGACACATTTTGTACTCTGCACAAACAGTGCATTATGTGTATTTTTATTTTTGATAGCCCGTAGATGTTCACCTATCCTATCACGAAGCCTAGGTGTAGTTTTGCCCACTTAGAACCCAGTACACACCATGTAGATTGCCAAATATACCACCATAGTGGTGTTGCAACTGCACTTGCCAGGACAAGCTAAGGAGTTATCATAACTGCTAACAGAAACATATGGTCCATCGTTGATAAACTTGCAGTATCTACAGGCTCCACATCTTGTTATTGTTGTAACCCTCAACAATATTTTTAATATGCTTTCCTCTGCTATAAACAACCAAGAACCTCATCCCCAGTTTTTTTGCTTCCTGATCAAAACATACATCCCATAGTCTGTTAACACCAGACACAAGAGCAGGTGTCAAAAAATGATATCTCAAAATTAATGCATCTGAATCTTTTGTTTTTACATTCAT
The DNA here is from genome assembly GCF_019279795.1 of Protopterus annectens. Taxonomy (NCBI): domain Eukaryota; kingdom Metazoa; phylum Chordata; order Ceratodontiformes; family Protopteridae; genus Protopterus; species Protopterus annectens. Next base: position 728,132,297 of record NC_056748.1, read on the forward strand.
CTGAATTTGTCATCCTGAGAATAGGACAAAATCTAGTATTTCTCCTAATAGTAATCTCTTGCCCGGTATTATGCAGCATATTCAATGGATACCCTGTCTCTCTAAACATCCCTATCCAGGGTATATATTTCTTTTAAGAATATTTAAGAATATTTCATCATCACTAATTAACCCGGGCAATCTCACCATCTGGCCCTTGATAATGCTTCTCCTTTGATGTAAAGGATGACAACTCTCAAAGTGAAGTAAAGTATTAGAATAGATGTCCTTCCTGTGGATACTACTGTTGAATCCATCATTGGCATCTATTTTAGTAAGGTGTATGTCTAGAAAGTCTATCTCATTGGCATACCACACACTTGTGAATATAAAAAACGATGTACCATTCAAATAGTCAATGAATTCTAACGCTCCTTTCTCCCCTCCTCGCCCTCATAATTAGTATATCGTCCAAAAATCTATTGTAAAATTTGATTCTGGACATATATGGGGAATGAAAGATGTGTTCTCTCATTCAAGAAGTACCAGGTTGTCAAAAACTAGGGCACACCTGGCCTCCATTGCCATCCCTGCTTTTTGATGGAACAATTCACCTTCAAACATAAAGAAATTGTTCTTAAGTACAATTTCCATAAATTCAACCAACATTCACTTTGTTTGCCTCAAACCTGTTACTTTTCAATAGACTCTCTTGAAATAATTCTACACCCTCTTCATGGGGTATAACTGAAAACAGGTTGATCACATCAATAGTTCAAAAAGAGAAGGCATCATCAACACCAAGCTCTCTTAAACGCTCAAGGCAATGCCAAGAATCCCTAAGTATATGCTCTGCTCCCCCAACAGTAGGACTAGCCCATCTGTCAATAAAGGCAGCTTGGGGTTCCGTTTTTGAACCCCCAGCAGCCACTATAGGTCTAAATGATGCATTTTGTACATTTTTATGAATTTTGGGGATGCCAAATATCATAGGTATCTTTGGTTCTTCTACTGAGAGAAATCTAAAATCAACCTGGTTGATGACACCCTGAAAAAGTGCATCAGATAAATAATCAATATTTGTATAGGCCCTATTGACCTCGCTTTTTGAAACCCTACTATAGGTGGAGGAATCATTTACTATGTCATACATCTTAGAGACATAGTCTATTTGAGTCATAATCACAATTCCGTTGTCATGTTTCATTAGTGTGGAAGCTTTGTTTCCAGCCAGCTCAATAAGTACTTTTCTTTTTTCAAATGTTAGATTGTTAACAAAAATGTTCTCATTTTTCTGTGATATAATTCTTCTAAAATCATTTTCACACATTTTTTCAAAAAATAAAATGTCTGGATGGTTGGGTGGAATAAACAAACTTTTACATTGCGAAGTATCTGTGTTACTCATTACATTAGGCCAGCCGTGAAAAAACAACCTGAAATTGAGTTCCCTTGTTTGTATACAGTTTTAAACTAGTTAACACATCAGCAATATCAGGACGAAAACTGGGAACAAAAGAAATGCCCTTTTTAAGTAGGCCAAAATGTGTATTTTGTTTTGTCAAATCACTAAAATTGTAAATAGTGAAACTTTGATTTTTGTGAATGCAACATGCCGTGTTAGTATTTGGTCCATTAGAGATGTCAATATTCGAAACATCAGTCGTAACCACAAAGTCAGTCTCACAAAAGTCATTTGACCAACCTAAGTCTCTCTCCTCCTCCCCCCTCATTGTCTCCTGTTGTAATTACCATTGTTCTGATAGTTCCTCGAGCCCCAGTTCCTTTGATTTGTCAAACCTTCGGACCTCCTCATTTGAGGGGTTCTGTTCAAAAAAATGTTATCCTCGCTGTATTGCTCATTCACATTAGCTTCCTCATTAAACAAAGAATCCTGAATGTTATTGTGTGAGAACAGTTCTTACTCTTGCCCCTCATGTTGTACAGGTTTAACATTATACCAAACCGGAATATTCATTCATGTCCCCATTTAGTTTTCGTTATTTAGTGTTCATATTATTCTTAATCTCATCCAAATCCTGTAGCACTTTGATAGTTTTGGGTGTATTGAGAAAATAACAGGTCATTAACAATGCTCTGGTTAAACAAGGTATTCTCATTTTGAAGAACAGTCAACTTAGTTTGGTTGTTCTTTATAATAATATCCATCGTCTCGAATCCAGTCCTGTCGAAAAGTTCCACAAGCTCATGATATGCTGTAAAGCCTATCTCAATCCCTAGTGGGTGCTTCCAAAGCCGCAACCCCTTTGGGACTTGCTTTAACGTTACTGACTTGCTTAAAAAGGCATTGTCGAGCTGTAAAGACCTGTATTTTTTACAAGTTTCTCAAAGTTAATCAATTGTTTTTTCATTGAGGGCATGCTGCTCCTCACCTCACTTGCATCTGTAAAATGAACTTCTGGAGCCAAAAACCAGTCGGTGATTTCACATCCTTTCCTTTGATTGTGATTGGTTGCTGTATTGCCAGTATTCGTCTCCCCTGCAATAGCGTATGCAGAGTAAAAAGTTCAGCTTGTGTGCTGGTTAATGTATTATCAGCACCATTGTTTGGTTTTCCTTGAATTAATAAAGCTGACAACTTCTGCACAGAAGAAATAAGTTCACCAATAAGTGCCTGCATCATAAGTTAAAAACGGAACCCTTAGTCACAAAGTTGGATATCAACATATGATAACGAAAACAAAAAACTCCCAAAGGGCAAAATACACTGTAAAATAAAATAATCCAAACCACGAAATTAGTGGGATAACGTTTAATACCTCAACAGTAAAACGGGTATCCAGGCTACAAAATAATCCAAAATCAATATCAAACGAAGCCAGTCAGTGAAACAAAACACAATGTTAATAATACCACACAGTTAATTCCACTTGGTTAAGCGCTTTTGTCTGGTATGTCATACATCATCAGAACCAAGTAATACCTCAAGTTAAAGGTCCAAACAACTTAGCACTTTCACCTTAAAACATTATTGGCTTCATCAGAGTTGTTTATGAAGTTAAAAAACACACAATCTGATGTTGTTAATCTTCATTCGTTCCTTACTGATGGGTTATCAGTTCTGTCCTCGGAACCGAGCCAGCCTTTTACCAAGCTCATGTCAGCCAAAAACTCTTGAGCCAAGATCCTACCCACAATGCTCTGCTCCCTGTTACCTCAGATCTCTGCTGTACAGCCGTGTCACGCCATTCTCTCTCAGCTAAGTGTTCAATTTTTTGAAGGTTTTCTATTATTAGTGTTTAGAAAGTTTTCATTTCATTACTATCTCTATCCTCCTACCCTATTGCAACTTTGAAACACTCTCCCTGTAGTATTTTCCTTTTTCTTGCCTTTGAGGTAATTCTCCATTACCATCGTTGGCAATTCTTCTTCTCTCCCTTTCTTACCCTTCTGGGTAGTTTTTCTAACCTCTTAGTAGTGTTGTACTTCTCCCCTGATATCACAATGTCGGATAAGAAAAGTAGTGTTGGTTTCAATGTATGGAATGCGGCCATAAGTTACCACTTTTTGATGGCCATGATTTGTGTTTATTGCCTCAATGTTTCCCACCTCTCAGTGGACCCTCCATGTGGGATTTGTAGAAATTTTTCGACTAGGACTCTGAATGAAAGGAAGAATAAACTAATTCTAAAAGGCCTCCTTAAAACTCCTTTCTGCAAGGCTATCTCTGGGTCGGAGGGCTCACCCCCCCTCCTTCTAAACCCTGTAAGAGGCGTTCTTCCTCCACGAGATCGCTTACTTCATCTCCCTCTGGAGATCCCAAGGAGTCTACTCTCAAAAAGGTAAAACTTTCAAGCCCAGGGCTGCCATCTGTGGTCCTGTCAGCCCCAGCCTTGGCACCGCACCAGTTGATTCTCACTCCAGCTATGTCTTCTTTATCGCCACCGGAGTTCCCGGTGCAGACATGGCTCCGACAGTTTAGTTGCAGCCTTTTTGGCACCACTGCCATCAGTGCAGACCCTCTTGGCACCATCTCTACAGGTAGAGTCTCCTTTGGCTCCGTTGGTGCAGACTCCTCGGCTCCGTCCTTGCCAGTGCTTTCAACTTCTGGGATACTGCCCTCTACGGTGCAGACACCTTCGGCACTGACATGCTGCTCGGTGCAGTCACTTTTGGCACCATCGTTACCAGTACAGACACCTTCTTTGGCATAGTATTCATCGGTGCAGACACCCTCTACGCCTATGATGCAGCCTTTGTCGGCACAGATAACTCAGCACCGTTCTCCTCAGTGCAGACATCCTCAGTTCCGGACTCTGCACCACATGAACTTGCAAGGACTAAGTACTCTCCTTCCCTGGATCCTTTTGTGGGAAGTCAGTACAGCCCCTTTTTAGACAGGCTAGAATCTCCATCAGGTCTCTCTATGAGGTCGACCAGGAGCCTCTCAGAATAAGATGTGTTGCGGCTTGTCGACCAGTTGCTTGTGTCCAGGAGAGTCTCTCACCCGTCTAAAGTTGCAGTCCCTCTTGCAGGTGACCGTATTTCTCCGCAGTTCCAACTTACACTCCTCTTTCGACTTCCAGGGAAGCATCGAAGCCCCTTCCTCTGACAGCAGCTTCTCTTCCTTTGGCAGCAACAGTGGACCTCACTTTGGAGCTGGAGTCATCCTTGTGGCCCTTGGTGCATTGGGCCCTTCTCAGGCTAGTGGTTGTGCTGTGGGGGTAGGTGTTCTTGGTTCCACAGCAATTTTTTCTGTGGCATTCTCCAGGAATCCTCCTCCCCTCATGCACCACAGTCCTCTTGAGACTCCTGGTCTGGGTGTCGGCTCGTTGGAGCGGGCTGTGACCCCGGTTCTGAGGTTGTCTTGCTCTGTTCCAGGCTCCCATCCCTCTTTGGGTGGTCTGGCCTTCCAGGCCTTGGAGAGGGCACTTGCCTCTGCTGGCAAAACCTCCCTGTCAGAGTTCTTGCCCCCCTCTGTGCCACAGCTGTCGCAAGCCACAACTACCGGACCCTAGGCACAAGGGCCTCGGGTTTCTCCCCCTCAGGAGATGCCCTCCTCGCAGAGTTCCCCAGAGCTCCCCACTGAGGAAGTTCCTTGCAAGGCTTTGTGCAAAAGGTAGCACATGGACTCTACTGAGGAGTCTCTGACCAAAGATACAGACTTTGATGACGGGGATGGGTCCCCATGTTCACCCTCTGAGGTGTCCTTTGGTGACATCCTCAAGATCCTAAGACAGAGGTGCGACTGGAAGCTATCCAACCCTTCCTGCAGGCCTTTCGTACCTGGCCCTTTGCCTCCTGGGTTACCCCACTGGCTGATGAGCTTGGCCTGCGTGCATGGAAGGCACCTGACACCTTGGAAGCTATACCTCAGAGACCTGACAAGATTTCATATCCCCCTGCTGAGCATCCTCATTGATCCAAAGGTCTTCCAGTAGATGCCATGGTGGTGGTGGCCGCAACCAAAAACGAATTGGCAGAAGAGAGCCAGACTGTCAATCCACCCAACAAGGAGTCCCAGGTGATAGACATGGGAAGTATGTGTTTGCTTCATCGACCTTTGCTGTAAGGTCCTTGAACTACTTGGCACACTTTACAAGGCTCCAGAGGGACTTTATCAGCCAACTCTCTGAAACCTTGGTAGGAGCGGTTTCTGATGAGGTGCGCGACAAAGTAGCTTCTCAGATAGAGACCCTGGAATCGATATCCAATTCTTCCATGTGCCTCATTTCACATGCAACAGAAGGAGCAGCTAGAGCGGCAGTCACAGACGTCATGCCTGGATGCGCCTTTGTGGACTCCTTTAATGCTTCCTTTATGAATGCCCCTATTTTGGCTGCTTTATTGTTTGGCCCTAAGGTTAAAGATATGCCGGTAAGGTGCAAACAAGATGGTAAGACCCTGTCTGCCTTTGGTGTCTGACACTCCACCCCTCAATGATTCTACTCCAGAAATAAGAGGAGCGGGAAGATGTGGCACAGAAAATCACAGGGCTCTTTCCATGACGCACGTGCTGAGTTCTCCCCCAGGGGCAGAGGGGGAAACTCTAATGGAAGACTTCCCTTTCAGGGCAGGGGAGGTCCACAAAACCGGGGTTCCAGAGAGTCTTTCTCTGGGCAACCCTACCAGCGCTCTTGAAATGTTGCCCTACTGCTCATCTCTGGAAGTGGTCGGGGCTGTTTTTCCTTGTACCCCACTGCCTGGTGAGCCATAACCACCGTTTCCTGGGTACAACGAATAATATTCAGATGCTACCACATTCCCTTCCACCTCTGTCCCACTTCACCCAGAGAGACTTACCCGATGTCCCACCCAGTCAAAGAGAAGAAGCAGCACACGAAATCCGAAAGCTGCTACAAAAAAAGAGTCTTCCAAACGGTCCCCCAGACCAGATAGGATCCAGTTTTAATCAAGGTTCTTTTTAGTGCCAAAAAAGACAGGGGAATGGAGACCGATTCTGGATCTCAGCACACTGAACAAATTTGTAAAAACTGAGAAATTCTGGATGGTTGCAGTTCAGTTTATCCTTCCACTTCTGGAAGAAAACGAGTGGATGTGCTCTCTACACCTTCAAGATGCGTATTACCATATAAAAGTGGACAAGTGCTCAAAATACCTCCACTTCCGCATAGGAGCCAGTCACTACCAATTTTGAATACTGCCCTTCGGTCTCTCTACAGCCCCCAGAGCGTTCACTTAATGCATGGTAGTGGTTATCGCTCACCTGCGACTTCAAGGATTCCAGGTGTTTCCATACCTAGACAACTGGCTCCTTACCAAGCGTCTACTGAAAGAAGACCTAGACTACACTTTTCTCACAGCTCAGCTCCTGGAAATCACTATAAACTGGGAGAAGTCCAAAATGACCCCGGCACAGTCTTTAGAATTCATTGGAGTTCTGTTGGACATGAGGAATTGCACAGCATCTCTTCTGGATCGCAGACTTCAAAGAATAAGACAACAGGTTCACCCGCTTATCTGTCACCACAAATCATCTGCTCAGTCCATACTCCAACTCTTGGAATCTATGGGAGCCTCTATCATCATTGTTCCTATGCCCAGGTTCCACATGAGACTTTTTCATTGGCTACTTCTCACTCAGTGATACCCTCTACAACTTCCTTTGTCTTTTCAGATAAGTGTAACTTAGAGATGCAAGCAAGATTTGCTCTGGTGGATGTCTCAAAATCCCCAACAATGGTCTCGCCTTTTCATCCCCCATCATCCAAAAGCCACGGTGACCACGGACTCCTCCCTGATGGGGTGGGGAGGGCTATGTCAGGGAAACGTGGTCCAAGGCACCTGGTCGGAGACGGGCTAATTTGCATGTCAATGTCCTGGAAATGAGGGTGGTGCTATTAGCGTTGCAAGCATTCCACTCGATCCTTCTGTCAGGGACTATTGCAATCCAATCAGGCAACATGTCAGTAGTCTGGCACATCAACAAGCAAGGGGCCACTAGATCTTACCTGTTATGCCGAGAGGTCTTGAGAATATGACAATGGCCAATAGCTTCCAACCGCTTTTTAATTGCAACGCACATTCACAGGAGCTCCAATGTGATAGCGGATAAATTGAGCAGGTGTATTCTACAACCTCACAATTGGTCCCACAATCCTGTGATAGCAGCAAAAATGTTCACCCTCTGGGGCCAGCCTTGCTGTGATCTGTTCGCCTCCCCAATCAACTACAAGTGCAGCAACTACTTTGCCCTGATCCCCCCTCGGGGACAGTCACCGAGAGATGCTCTAGTCCACGTTTGGCCCACAGGTCTGGTTTATGCTTATCCTCCTCTACCCCCTCATCTCCCAGTTTTTGAAGAAAGCATGGCAGTTGAAGAGCAAAGTGATCCTCATTGCTCCATATTGGCCTCAACAAGTTTGGTTCCCCTTCCTCTGACCTCATCTGCTAGATCGCCCATGGATTCTCAGTCCAACTCTGATGTTGATCTCCTATCTGCAGGGTCTGACTCACCCCGATCTAACAAACCTAAAGCTGACAGCTTGGTTTCTCCACTTCCAGTGATTGCCAGACAGGATAACTTCTCCTCCCTGGTGTGCAATATTCTTATTGCATCTCATAAATCATCCACCAGGCAAATCTATCTCAACAAATGGTAAAGGTTTGCATTATGGGCAGTGAACAAACAATTGGACCCCTTGTCGGCCCCAGTTTTGGTGGTATTAAATTACTTAACAGATCTTTTTCAATCTGGTGTATCAGCCTCTACTACTCATGTTCATTTAGCTGCCATTTCTAATTTCCACATTGGCTTCCAGGACTCTTCACTCATGTCACACAGACTCTGTAAGACTTTCTTGAAGGGCGTTTTTCACCTAAAACCTCCCTTTAGAGAACCAGTACAACTTTGGGATTTGGCCTTGGTTCTACAAGCCCTAACAGCTCCCCCCTTTGAACCTTCGTCTTCATGTGATTTAAAGTACCTCTCTTTGAAAACATTGTTTCTGATTGCAGTCACATCGGCCAGACGTCTGTCAGAACTTCAAGACTTATGCATCAAACATCCCTACTTTATTTTCCATACGTATAGAGTCTAACTGAGAACTAATTCTTCCTTTTTACAGAAAGTGGAGTCAGAGTGGTCTATCAACCACTCTATTGACATTCCAGTATTTTTTCCTAATCATTCTAGCAAAGGAGAGTATTACCTGCACTCCCTAGATGGTCACAGTCAAATCCGTTTTTATTTGGACAGAACAAAATCTACCCGTAAATCAGACCACCTATTTCTGGCCTTTTCTGGACCAAGACGAGGTCGTCCTGTCTCTGAAGTTACATTGGCATCATGTTTGAGAAATTGCATTACCTTCATGTACAACAAGAACATCACCACCTTGTCTCACAAAGTGAAAGCCCATTCTACAAGGTCTATGGCAACTTCATCAGCTTTCCATGCTAGGGCTTCCCTCAATGACATATGCTCAGCTGCAACTTGGGCCTAACCCCATACTTTTATCCTTCATTACAAATTGGATTTGGCCTCCAGAGGAAGAGCTTCTTTTGGTTCCATTGTGCTCAGGAATGTCCTTCCATGAGGGCCGCCCAGGGATACAGGTAGCTGGGCACTCTGTCCCATCAGTAAGGAATGAATGAAGATCAACAACATCAGATAAAGAAGTTATGTCTTACCATAACATTCCATCTGTGTTGTTAATCTTCGTTCATTCATTACTCCCCACCCTCCGTCCCCCTCTGGAGGATCCTGGTAGATTTCATATGCTCCTTTTTTTATTATTGTAGGTCTGTTATGACCAGAGGTAGCCTCTACTTTTGTCTGTCAACTTGCAAACTCGATCTGAGGTAACAGGGAGCAGAGCATTGTGGGTAGGATTTTGGCATGAGAGTTTTTGGCTGATGCGAGCTTGCTATAAGTGTCAGTTTTAAAAGATTAATCTTTTTTGTCCTCAACGGGGTGTAGCTGAAAGAAAGAGGGGGAAATGAAAATCTAGAGGATGAAGCAAAAGAAACCAAATGGCAGCTAAGGCTAAATTGTGTACCAGGTCTTGACATTTCTTTGGTTCCTAGTTTGAAACTGAGAGCTAATGCTATTTAATTTAACTTTGGTTATTTGTGATTTTTTTAACTCTTAGAAAAAGTATTGAATTGAAATATGATTGTTTTATTATAAATTTAACAAATTTTGTACATATTTTTATTCCATTTATGGGTGACAATAGCTATATCTGTGTTTTCATTCTTACACAACAGTCAGTTTGAAATGTAATTTTAATATTAGATTGGGTCAGAGAACTTTAGGGTGTGTTTAGTGCCTCTGATTGGTTGAATGGAAAGCTTGAGCTTACAAAATGTCCGTTTTTTTTAACTTCGCAAACTATTCTGATGAAGCCTGTAATGTTTTAAGGCGAAAGTGCTAAGTTGTTTGGATACTAAAGTTATTTGGATTTATAACTTGAGGTATTAAATGTTATTCCACTCATTTTGTGGATTGGATTGTTTATTTTATTTTACCTTAGATTTCATTTGCCACTTCGTAGTGCCTTATGTGGTCAATCCAACCTCTCAACCTTTGGTATTTCTTCTAGCTGTAATTTTGTTTTTTTTTTCTTAATATCTAACCTCTAAATCCTATTTTTATATCCGCTTCTCTGGTTTTCTTTAGATGTGTGTATGTGTGTTATGTGTGTGTGCGTGTGTTTTTCCCTCTCCCTTACTCTTGGGTACCATTGTTGGTACTTATCCTTTCCTTTTACCTTCAGGTAATCTCCTTTGCCATTGTTGGTAATTTCCTTCTTTCCTTTTCTATTACATAAAACAAAAATAAAAAAAACTTGAATGCAATAACAGGGATGGCGAGCAGGCTCTGATTTCACAGGCTTTTATTATGACCTTTAATGTCTATAGCCCTACTATCAGGTATATAATTAATAAGAATTGGAAGGTGTTAAGGGAAGATTGGAGTATAAAAAATAGGATTTCTGATAAGCCATTAATCATTTATAGGAGAGGTATGAACTTGAAGGCTATATTTTCACAAGCAAAAATGGTCCATTTGCATTACCCTGAGATAGTTAGATGTGGAAGATGTAGTAGTTTTAAGTTTATTCTGGAGGGGGATAAATTTGAAGTACAGGATAGTATATTTCTGAAAAGAAAATATAATTGTGAAAGCAGTGGTCTGGTATATTTTGCTTTATGCCAGTCTTGTGACTGTTTATATACAGGAAAAACTGGAAACTTCAGGAGAGAATATATGAACATATGTATGATGTTAGGAAAGGTAGGACTACTAATGCTTTGTGTAGACATATAATGACATTATTGGATCATAAATCTGGTTTTATGGTGGTTGAGAAGGTGGAACCTAATTGTAGAGGAGGCCAGTGAGAATTGACGTTGGAAAAACGGGAATTGTTTTGGCAGGTTTATTTTAACTCCTGTAGATGTCCAAGGTTGAATGACTATGTATCTATTGCTCCTCTATTGAAATTGAGGGCATTAAAAAGATAAATTTTACATACTTTTATGTAATTTTTATGTTTAGTGTATATATGTGTTGTCTGTAGTTTGTGTAAAATTTCTGAATTGTAATATGAGGTATGTTAAGTAATGGGCAGGCTGTATATCTTTAAATACTTCAACATATTTTAAGACATTTTCTTACCTGTCTTTAATTGGGTGCCATGATTGATTTAAGATCTTTAATGAAGCTGGGTGTATATTGAATTGTCTGATGAAATTCTAATCTTTTCGAATGAAAGCACTTATATTTTTTATTGTGTATTAAAGTTGGTATTTTGGAGTTTCGTGGTTTAAGCATTTTTTTTGTTTTCCCTAAATGGTCACTTGGCTGTAATACTGACTCATATGCAGCACTTGTAAACAAAGTTTTAGTCTTCTTAGCCTTACTCTGAGTCTGGCTCATCAGTGTCTACCATGTTGGGTGCATCTTCCTGTGATATCTAACTTCCATATTGGTTTCAATAGTCCATCACTTATGTCTCATAAACTTTGTAAAGTCTTTTTGAAAGGAGCCTTAATGCTCAGGCCTCCGTTTAAAGAAACCTGTGATCCATGGGATTTCCATTTTGTACTGCAGTCTCTCATTTCCTCCCCCTTTGAACCTTCAGCAACTTGTGACTTAAAGTTTTTGTCCTGGGAAACCTTATTTATGATAGCTATCACTTCAGCCAGGAGAATATCAGAAATTCAAGCCTTGTCCTGCAAAACCCCTCTATTTGATATTTCATAAGGAGAGGGTCTCCCTCAGGACAAATCCTTCCTTTTTGCCAAAGATAGATTCAGAGTCAAATATCAGTCAAATCTTACAACTCCGTCTTTTTTCCAGCAAGGGGGAGTACAGTCTATACTTACTAGATGTACACAGACAATTACGTTTTTACCTTCACAGAACAAAGGACATCAGAAAATCTGACCAACTGTTTATTGCCTTTTCTACAGTCTCTATAGGCAATCCAGTATCCATGGTTACCTTGGCGAAATGGCTTAAGGACTGTATGACCTTTGTTTACAACAAAAAGGGACTCCATCCACCACGTCCTGTGAAAGCACATTCAACAAGAGCTATAGCTGTTTCTGCAGTTTTTCAGGCCAGGGCTTCCTTTGATGATATTTGTGCAGCAGCTACATGGGCATCTCCTCATACCTTTATTACTCATTACAAACTGGACCAGGTCTGTAGGAGACGTGCATCATTCAGTTTGATGGTGCTCAAGAATATTCTTCCATGAAACCTCCCAAGATTCAGGTAGCTAGGGAGTCTGTCCCACAGTCAATAATTATGTGAAGACTGACAACATCAGATAATGAAGTTATGTCTTACCATAACATTCCATCTGTGTTGTCGATCTTCACTAATCCTTGACATTCCCCCCCTCCTTCCCCCTGCCTTAGAACCCTTGGTGGTCCAAATATTCCCAAAGACTGGCTTCATAATAAGGACACAGATATGGTCTGTTATCTAGTGCTTCTTGTCTGTCACTATTTATGCAAACTCAATCTGAGGTAATTTGGTGAGGAATGTTATGGGTAGAGCCTAGCTTGAGAGTTTTTGGAAGGCGCGAGCTGAACTAATGGACAAGTTGGTTCCAAGGCTCGGAACCGAACCCAGCAGTCAAGTATTAGTGAAGATCGACAACACAGATGGATCGTTATGGTAAGACATAACTTTTTTTTTTTAGTTCTTTTCCATGTGTAGTTGTACCTTGCTATTTTTCTACTCAGCGAGTATAGATAGGATGTTGTCCCTAACTTGTTTTTGCCATTTTGTCGGGCAAAATTTTTTATCAAACATTTGTTTAACAAAAAATTATATATTTACCTAATATTAGAAAATCAGTATACATTTTCTAGACTATTTTCTTGTTATAGCTATTCTAGTACCTTGTACTCTTCTACTGTATTTTGGTGTTTGCTTTTACAAATATGTACAAATATGTACCTTATCATGGATAACACCTTCAGTTTTAAAAAGTGCTTGGGGTTTGGGCACAAATTGCTCCTCCTCAAGATACACATGATACATGTGTCTATTTTCTGGGTGTCACACATTTGGACATAAATTGCCAGGCTTATGCAGCCTTCAGAGCCAGGCTCTGGCTGACATTTGAGCAAAGTTAGTTTTAAAAGATTTGCTCCTTCCATCTTCTCTAGAACCTGTCCAGGCTGTTGTCCCCTTCTCCTTCCAAATGATCTACTGAAAAGAAGAAAGTAAAAGTGGATGATGATAAAAAATAGGAAGGATAAAGACGAGATGAAAGAAGGAAAATAGATTGCCAAAAAGGTAAAGATAGAAAAAGATCTTCTACATCCCTTCTTGGGGACCCAGCCAGATCTGAAGGCCCTTAGGCCCTTGCTACCTTTGTCTTGTTTCTCTGGATATGGACTCAGAATCCTATGTGTACCAGTTTGTCATTACTTATTCAAACTTCAGATCAGATTAAGATATCACACCAAATCTGCTCTTGACTGCAGCCCCAGAGTCTAGTGGGTTCTGTTCTGCTTTTGTGGCTGTTACCTTGACCTGGGTTTTTTTCCACAACCCTTTCCTCTTCTGGGCCGGGCTTCTCCTTTTCAGATTCATGATGTGGTCCGGCCATTGCCTAAAGTCAGAAAACTGCCTTCTAGGGCTTCTGTGAGGTCCTGCAAGAAGGAATCTGACCACGATCAGCTCATTTGAATTTTACTGAAGGCCCAGATAGACCTGGGAACTATCCTATAACCCTCTGGCCATATAATTGAAAGACCTGTTACCATGGTCCTGACTTATTGCTACCCCTCCCACCCAACTGCCCCTGACCATGGCTCTGACACTTGCCTATGTTACCCTTTTGTCAGTGCTGACAAGCTTGGCTGTCCTTGGCTCTCACTTCTGCCTTGATTTCTTTGACTCTGGTCACCTCAGAGCTGAGTGCATTCCACTTCTGTGGTATTGAAGACAAAGGGTCCAGAGTCAGGTTTGACTTTGTTATTGTAACCATCCCTGCTCTTGAGTGCTTTGACTCTGGACAGCTCAGCTCCTGTCTCAATATCTGACATGGCTGTGTCAGCGATTGGAACTGGGACTTCTCTTGGATACTCTGATTGGGTGGGTTCCCTTTCTGGTCATGTGGCTTCAGTGTCAGTGTGTGACATCTCAGAGTGAATTTTGGCTCTTTCTGAGACAGGTGCATCTCTTCTGGGGTCAGATGTGCTCTGATTCTGTTGTCCTTCCAGGGTCTCTATTTTACATGAGCTGCCTTCAGAACAAACCGCACTGACAGGCTTTGAGCAGCACCTGGCCCAGGGCTCCCCTGCTGCTGCTTTGTCCCCAGCCACTAAAGCAACCCCCCCCCCCCCGGGAAGTGTACAATAAGAGGCAGTGCAAGTGGATGCACTTAGATTTTCCTGAAGACTATATTGATTAAAGGGTCCCCTAAATCCCTCCTGTGAGGCCATCTCCTTCAGTGATCTCTTGAAATTGAGACAGCTTGGGGGGAGTTGGACTGCCAAAGCCCCTTTCCTGGAGGGGTCTTTCTTTCTGGAAGCCTTTAGCATGGGTCAGTTTGCATTCTGGGAGGTACCCCCAGTAGACATGCTCATTGACTTTGTATCACAGAGGGCTTGCAGACAACCTGGTGTGTTGGAGCATATTCTCAGAAAATCAGGCAAGGTGTTCATCCCTCTCCCTGGTGTATTTCTGTAGTTGCAACAGACCAGAGGTTGCCAGACATGAAGGTATGTCTTTACCTTGGTGATATGACTCATTAGCAATCTTTTGCTCAGCAGTCTAATATTTGCTTGGGAGCCCATGATGAGTTTATACTAGTCCTTGCGAGTTGCAATGAATAATGCAGTGTTTCACACTGAGCCTTCCCATTTACTGACATTTATATGCTGCATCCTAGCCACAACACTATGAAAAACCCATTGACCCATGAACTGGATCCCTTTACTTCATTCTGTTGTACAGTAAATTATTAATTCACAGATCATCACAGTTGTTCTTTGGTTTCAGGCCCTAGGGTTGATGGCAGCATCTGTTTTAATGACATCCTTTGCAAGGTTTTATGTGGGAATTCTTCATTGGGTGCTTAAGAGTTCGCTGGGCTTTGGTATTAAATCCCAAGCTTTTTCACTTCAGGATTTACAAAACTTGTAAAGCTTATCTCATGTGGTGACTACACATTGTAGATCTGATCCTAAGCAGCCCATTTCTAATCCTATCATCTCTAGTATTGTCACCTTGGTTTTTGTACCCAAGGATGGGGTGATGGGCATTGTTAATGACAGACTGTCCAAGATATGTGGCTGTACTTAGTGGCTCTTCTCCATGTAAATCTGGAAATAAGGGCAGTCTGTTACTTTTGAAACATTCCAAGACTCCATACCTCATGGTGAGATAGCAATCTAAACTGGCAAATTGATCATGTTCTTCGTGAAGTCCATTGTCTTGCATACAGACAGTCATTGCCTTGTGATGTTACATTATTGGTTCTTCAGTTCATCAGTAATGCAGATATTGTTCCATTGCTAGGAGAAGCGTTGATGCAGTCTGTTTATATTCTAGACTAAAGCAAAGTGCTTATTTTTTTCCCCTGATTGCTCCTCTGAATTAAAATCTCAAGTGACGCTGTCATCTGGAAATGTCCCCCATGACTCCCTTATGCTCCCCCATTTCATGTGATTCTGAGATTCATTCAGAAAGCCAAGCAGCAGAAGTCCTGAATTATTGTCATAGTCCTATTTTGGCCTCAACAAATTTGGCTGCACTTGCACAGACCTTATTAGCTTGAGAAGCCTCTCCATATTTGGATCTTCAGGACTGCACTGTCCCAGCCCTCTGCAAGCTCCATCCATAAATCCACTTGACTGACTAAACAACTACACTTCTGCTAGTGTCCCAGGGTAGTCCAGATTCTCACCAGTGTAGTGACATGTTGCCTCCTTAAATAACAGGAGATGTTACCTCAGGTTTAAGAAGCAATCCAGAGATGAAAAATATCATGGCAGATATAAGTGTCTAGGGTACAGGCTATGAATATGAGTCTCTAGTACTATTAGTTGAACTTTAGATTTGTTATGAATCAAAGGGCCTGAGGGATTTGCAGGCTTTAGTTCTTCAGATGGACGAGACCATCTTGGGAGTTGTCCAATGAAAGCCAGTAGTTAAGGCGAGGAAACTGTCAGAAACCACACAACCTTGTATAGACCTGCATTATGGACTTCAATTCAGATGAAGACCTTGGTGGACTTGTAAGACCAAATGGCAGTGTTCCAAGTTGTTAATGATTAGCTCCTAAGTGGAAGTGTTGGACTACTGGACTGTGTGTGTGTGTCTGTGTTTGCAGAAAACACACACAGTGCATACATTGCCCATGGATAAACATTGTAGGAATGAATGAAGGATGACCATATGGTCATCCTTTTCCACTAAGGCCCAGTTATCAAGACAAATGAAATGCAAGTGCAAAAACGGGTACATGTACAGTTGAATATTATTATGATGATGTCAGGTATGCCAGGAAAAGTAGGGCAATGGATGTGTAACATATGCCAGCACAGCTAGCTGGAATTTATTAAAGAATTATATGTTGTTTGAATATCTAACTGATTTGTCCTGATGCTTCTGTTGAAAATGTATTTGTAAAGATGCTTGTGTTAAAAATGTATCAACAGTGTGTCCTGCTGGACAGAAGAAGAAATGCACATGTATCATTGTAGCCGTTAAAATGTATATATTATAACATAGGATACTGGAAGAGAAGAGGTTAATCTCAATCCACCTGACTTTGGAAACTAGTAAGAAATTAAATTACTTAATTTAGCCTGTAAAGACTGCATCTTAGTTCTCAATGCAGCCAGAGACAAAAAGTCTGTACTAGAAAGATTCCTGCATTTCATTTTTGGGGTGAAATAATTGCTACTGTGGAAGGGTGGAGGTTTGAAATTGTTTTATGACTTCCAGGATCTGCAGCAGATCTTAGCACGGCTCTCTGTCTGTTATTGACACACAGGTGCTAAATCCCGTCAGTTTCTAGCATTGGGAACCAGAAGTCAGATGACCAGATGTATGTAATGTCATTCTATAATCCATTACTAAAAATAATGTTCAGTAATAGGTGAGACTAAAGTCTCAAGAACACTCTGTTTTTGTAACTGGATAAAGAAGGATCTCTCACCTACTTCATATTGCCTTGCTCTAGGAAGTAACCAGGGAATGATAATAATATAGATCAGTGAGGAAAATATGTTGAGATTAGGTAAGTATTATATTTCTGTAACTGTGTGAACCTGTCCATCTGTGTTATTTTTAATATTTCCTGTTATTGGTGTTTTGAGGGTCGGAACTGTGAATGTTGGCAGTATGACTGGTATAGGGAGAGAGCTAGCCAGTATGATAGACAGAAGGAAGGTTGGTATATTGTGTGTGCATGAGACCAGATGGAAGAGGAGTAAGGCTAGGTGTATCGGAAGTGGGTTCAAATTGTTTTATCATGGTGTAGATGGGAGTAGAAATGGCGTAGGAGTTATCCTGAAGGAACAGTATGCTAAGAGTGTTTTGGAGATGAAAAGATTGTCGGATAGAGTGATGTTTATAAAGCTGGAAATTGATGGTGTAATGATGAATGTTGTTAGTGCATATGCTCCACAGGTTGGGTGTGCAATGGATGAGAAAGTAAAATTTTGGAGTGAGTTAGATGAAGTGGTGATGACTGTACCCAAGGGTGAGAGAGTGGTGATTGGAGCAGATTTCAATGGGCATGCTGGTGAAGGGAACAGAGGGGATGAGGAAGCGATGAGTAGGTATGGTGTTAAAGGAATGCAGAAGGTCAGATGGTAGTGGATTTTGCGAAAAGGATGGTCATAGTTGTAGTGAAAACGTATTTTAACAAGCGGGAGGAGCATTGGGTGACTGACATACAAGAGTGGAGGAAGATGCACACAGATAGATTATATCTTATGTAGGAGGGCCAGTTTGAAGGAGATTGGAGACTGTAAAGTGATGACTGGGGAAAGTATAGTTAGGCAGCATAGGATGGTGGTTTATAAAATGAAGTTAGTGATCAAGAGGAGGAGGAGGGTGAGGGGCAGCACCAAGGATCAAATGGTGGAAATTGAAAAAGGGTAATTGTGAGGTGGAGTTCAGGGAAGAGTTAAGACAGGCACTGGGTGGCAGTGAAGAGTTACCAAATAGCTGGCTAGCTACAGCAGAGCTAGTAAGGGAGATGGCTAGAAAGGTGCTTGCTATGACATCTGGACAGAGGAAGGACAACAAGGAGGCATGGCAGTGGAATGAGGAAGTACAGGAGAGTATACAGAGAAAGAGGTTGGCAAAGAAGAAGTGGGATTGTCAGAGAGATGAAGAAAGTAGACAGGAGTATAAGGAGATGAGGTGCATGGCAAAGAGAGAGGTGGCGAAGACTAAGGATAAGGCATATGAAGAGTTGTGTTGAAGGTTGGACACTAAGGAGGGAGAAAAGGACCTGTACCGATTGGCTAGACAGAGGGACCAAGCTAGGAAAGATGTGCAGCAGGTAAAGGTGATAAAGGATAATGAGGGAAACATACAAGTCGAGGAGAGTGTGTTGAGCAGATGGGAAGAGTACTTTGAGGGGTTGTTGAGTGAAGAGAATGAGAGGGAGAGAAGGGTGGATGATGTGAGGATAGTGAATCATGAAGTGCATTGGATTAGCAAGGAGGAAGTAAGGATAGCTATGAAGAGGATGAAGAATGGAAAGGCTGTTGGTCCAGATGACATACCTGTGGAAGCATGGAGGTGTTTAGGTGAAATGGCAGTGGAGTTTTTAACCAGATTGTTTAATGAAATTTTGGAAAGTGAGAGGATGCCTGAGGAATGGAGAAAACGTGTACCAATTTTTAAGAATAAGTGTGATGTGCAGAGCTGTAGTAACTACAGAGGGATTAAATTGATCAGTCCCAGCATGAAGTTATGGGAAAGAGTAGTGGAAGCTAGGTTAAGAAGGGATGTGATGATTAGTGATCAGCAGTATGGTTTCATGCCGGGAAAGAGCACTACAGATGCGATGTTTGCTCTGAGAGTATTGGAGAAGTACAGAGAAGGTCAGAAGGAGTTGCACTGTGTTTTTGTAGACTTAGAGAAAGCATATGACAAGGTGCCTAGAGAGGAGTTGTGGTATTCTAGGAGGAAGTCGGGAGTGTCAGACAAGTACACAAGAATGGTACAGGATATGTACGAGGGTAGTGTGACAGCGGTGAGGTCTGAGGTGGGAGTGATGGATGCGTTTAAGGTGGAGGTGGGATTACATCAAGGATCAGCTCCGAGCCCTTCCTTATTTGCAATGGTGATGGACAGGTTGACAGACGAGATCGGACAGGAATCCCCGTGGACTATGATGTTTGCAGATGACATTGTTATCTGTAGTGAGAGTAGGGAAAAGGTGGAGGAGACCCTGGAGAGATGGAGATGTGCTCTAGAGAGAAGAGGAATGAAGGTCAGCAGGACTAAGACAGAATATATTTGTGTGAATGAGAGGGAGGTTAGTGGAATGGTGAGGATGCAAGGAGTAGAGGTGGCGAAGGTGTATGAGTTTAAATACTTGGGATCAATAGTTCACAGTAATGGTGAGTGTGGAAGAGAGGTGAAGAAGAGAGTACAGGCAGGATGGAGTGGGTAGAGAGGTGAAGAAGAGAGTACAGGCAGGATGGAGTGGTTAGAGAGGTGAAGAAGAGAGTACAGGCAGGATGGAGTAGGTAGAGAAGAGTGTCAGGAGTGATTTGTGACAGACGTGTACCAGTAAGAGTGAAAGGGAAGGGTTACAAGAGGGTAGTGAGACCCAGCTATGTTATATGGGTTGGAGACAGTGGTATTGACAAAAAGGCAGGAGTTAGAGCTGGATGTGGCAGAGTTAAAGATGTTAAGATTTGCACTGGGTGTGATGAGGGTGGACAGGATTAGGAATAGGTATATAAGAGGGTCAGCCCAGGTTGGAAGGTTTGGAGACAAAGCTAGAGAGGCAAGATTACGTTGGTTTGGATATGTGCTGAGGAGGGATGCTGAGTATATTGGGAAAAAGATGCTAAGGATGAAGCTACCAGGAAAAGAGGAAGGCCTAAGATATGGTTTATGGATGTGGTGAGAGAGGACATGCGAGTGGTTGGTGTGACAGAGCAAGATGCAGAGGACAGGAAGAAATGGAAACAGATGATCCACTGTGGCGACCCCTAACAGGAACAGCCGAAAGAAGATGATGGAGTTTACTGTAAATAGATATTTAGTATGTTCATGTTCATTTATTTATTATTAAATATATTTAAACTTTTCATTGTAGTTGGTCCTTTAGAGAATATTTTAACATTTGAGAGAACTTGTATCTATTGGTGACATAGTGGCCACTCCTGAAATCCTGGCTATTTGGTCAACATTACCATTTGTATTAATATTAATTTCACTCAGTATAATTGGGTGCCCTTGTAAGAGCCTTGGAGTAGCTGGTTTGGGGGTGTCTGGTGGCAGTGTAACTACCTTATAGTCTGGACAGAAGGGGGCACAGCTAGTAAATCTGTCCCAGCCTTTCCCAAGTACATGTGTTTGTGTCTGTGTGTAAATCCAGTCTCAAAGTGTGGTGTGTCAACTACTTGGAGCAGGGACACAAAGCACTGGTTTCACAGAGAAGGTGCTGAAGGACTTGGCTTGGACATTTGGCTGACATCTCAACCCTATAGCTGTACTAGTGGGGAGTCTTATTGGGAACCTGAAGGGAGACCGAGAAATCTGGACCCCGGACTGAGTGTATTCCCTGTGTGCTCTTAAGGGAAATTGTGCTTGATGCAGAGAGCTGCATCTGGAAACACTGGGTGTATCCATTTTTGTTCCAAGTGAACGTCCTTCTCCAGTGTCTGTGGTGATTAATGACAAACTATACTTTATTAGGGGTAGATTCAATTGTGAATCTAAAGGCGTGATTTATGCTGTGACATGTGACCGGTGTACCGCCTTTTACATAGGCAAAACCGAAAGAAAATTAAAACAGCGTGTTTATGAGCAAGTTTATGCCATCAGTAAAAAAGACACAAACAATGCCTTGGCAAAACATATACTTGAGTATTCAGATCATTGTTTTAAATTTGTAGTCTTGCACTGTAGACGTCCTGACTTAAGAGGTGGCCCTTGGCAACTTCTTTTGGAAACCGACGAGCTAGAGTGGCAGATCAGGACAACTGCCTATACACCCCCTGGTCTTAACGAACAAGTATCTATTAAATGTGTACTCAAATTGCTATCTTTGAGACGCTGAAAGGTTTAGTTATTATTATATTTTTTTATTCACTTCACATTAAATGTATACACACTATTTTTTTGGAATTACATTTAACCATACATGATTTTGCACTTATTTTTATTCTGTTTTATTTTGAACATGCATTCTTTGTTTTCTGTTATATATTTATACATGTTGGATTTCACAAAGTTATTTGAAGATGCGAGTTAAAGCCCTTTGAAAAGGTGTTTACTACCAGGACTGCCATACTGTGTTTATGTGGATGGTACTTTAATTCTTAAAATTGTTCAGCAGCTTATTTTGGGTAATTAGATGCCTTGTTAATTTTTAATTGTCATGTGGAAGACTATTTAAACAGTCTTAATTGATTTATTTTTATTCTGAAGAAGGTGAAGCATTGGTTTTACCGAAAGCGCTAAAGAGTAAATTGTTTTTTCTTAGGTTACCGGCTCTGCTTGTTTTTACTGATACATATAATTACCAGGTGTTGGGGGTGCAAGGGGTTTACCCCTATGCAGAAAGCATTTTGTGTGTGTGTGTGTGTGTGTGTGTGGGTGTGTGTGTGTGTGTGTGTGTGTGTGTGTGTGTGTGTGTGTGTGTGTGTGTGTGTGTGTGTGTGTGGGAGTTAATATTGTTTTCTTGTTTGACCATGTGCATGATCTACCAACTAAAGTAGATCTGTGTGTGTGTGTATGTGTGAAAATGATACATATAGAGACAGAGCTATATCAATGTTTGTGTATATATACACGTGTGTGTATAAATATTTTATATACATCATACACACAACACACGTCTATACACACATACATACCTTCATTAAATATGCATCTACAGTTCTCACAGTTAAAATACCCCTAATCTCCTCTTTCGTTCTGTTCACTCTCTAAACCTTACACAGTCCTCTCATTTATGTCCAGATTTTTTTTTGCATTACACCCACACCATCTCATCAACAAATGAATTTGTAACTGTCACAAAATTCACTCACACTGTGACTTCATTCAACACCACTTAATGTTATCTAATTGTCTCATATTTAACCACTTGTCAACATATATATATATTTTTTCCTTTCTTCTCATAATTGATTACTTTAAAATTGTCACGCATGCAAATGTATTTTTACTTGGGTCTCATATATTAATAATAATACCAACAATAATAACTGTGACATCCCTACTCCGGGCCAGTAATCAAGAAGCCTGAATCCTCACCGCAGACACTGGAGAAGGACGTTCACTTGGAACAAAAATGGGTACACCCAGTGTTTCCAGATGCAGCTCTCTGCATCAAGCACAATTTCCCTTAAGAGCACACAGAGAACACACTCAGTCCGGGGTCCAGATTTCTCTGTCTCCCTTCAGGTCCCCAATAAGACTCCCCACTAGTACAGCTATAGGGTTGAGATGTCAGCCAAATGTCCAAGCCAAGTCCTCCAGCACCTTCTCTGTGAAACCAGTGCTTTGTGTCCCTGCTCCAAGTAGTTGACACACCACACTTTGAGACTGGATTTACACACAGACACAAACACACCTACTTGGGAAAGGCTGGGACAGATTTACTAGCTGTGCCCCTTTCTGTCCAGAATATAAGGTAGTTACACTGCCACCAGACACCCCCAAACCAGCTACTCCAAGGCTCTTACAAGGGCACCCAATTATACTGAGTGAAATTAATATTAATACAAATGGTAATGTTGACCAAATAGCCAGGATTTCAGGAGTGGCCACTATGTCACCAATAGATGCAAGTTCTCTCAAATGTTAAAATATTCTCTAAAGGACCAACTACAATGAAAAGTTTAAATATATTTAATAATAAATAAATGAACATGAACATACTAAATATCTATTTACAGTCAACACCATCATCTTCTTTTGGCTGTTCCCGTTAGGGGTCGCCACAGCGGATCATCTGTTTCCATTTCTTCCTGTCCTCTGCATCTTGCTCTGTCACACCAACCACTCACATGTCCTCTCTCACCACATCCATAAACCTTATCTTAGGCCTTCCTCTTTTCCTGTTACCTGGTAGCTTCATCCTTAGCATCTTTTTCCCAATATACTCAGCATCCCTCCTCAGCACATGTCCAAACCAACGTAATCTTGCCTCTCTGGCTTTGTCTCCAAAGCTTCCAACCTGGGCTGACCCTCATATACCTATTCCTAATCCTGTCCACCCTCATCACACCCAGTGCAAATCTTAACATCTTTAACTCTGCCACATCCAGCTCTAACTCCTGCCTTTTTGTCAATACCACTGTCTCCAACCCATATAACATAGCTGGTCTCACTACCCTCTTGTAACCCTTCCCTTTCACTCTTACTGGTACTCGTCTGTCACAAATCACTCCTGACACTCTTCTCTACCCACTCCATCCTGCCTGTACTCTCTTCTTCACCTCTCTACCCACTCCATCCTGCCTGTACTCTCTTCTTCACCTCTCTTCCACACTCACCATTATTCTGAACTATTGATCCCAAGTATTTAAACTCATCCACCTTCGCCACCTCTACTCCTTGCATCCTCACCATTCTTCTAACCTCCCTTTCATTCACACACATATATTCTGTCTTAGTCCTGCTGACCTTCATTCCTCTTCTCTCTAGAGCACATCTCCATCTCTCCAGGGTCTCCTCCACCTGTTCCCTACTCTCACTACAGATAACAATGTCATCTGCAAACATCATAGTCCACGGGGATTCCTGTCTGATCTCGTCTGTCAACCTGTCCATCACCATTGCAAATAAGGAAGGGCTCAGAGCTGATCCTTGATGTAATCCCACCTCCACCTTAAACGCATCCATCACTCCCACCTCAGACCTCACTGCTGTCACACTACCCTCGTACATATCCTGTACCATTCTTGTGTACTTGTCTGACACTCCCGACTTCCTCCTACAATACCACAACTCCTCTCTAGGCACCTTGTCATATGCTTTCTCTAAGTCTACAAAAACACAATGCAACTCCTCCTGATCTTCTCTGTACTTCTCCAATACTCTCAGAGCAAACATCGCATCTGTAGTGCTCTTTCCTGGCATGAAACCATACTGCTGATCATTAATCATCACATCCCTTCTTAACCTAGCTTGCACTACTCTTTCCCATAACTTCATGCTGGGACTGATCAATTTAATCCCTCTGTAGTTACTACAGCTCTGCACATCACACTTATTCTTAAAAATTGGTACCAAAACACGTTTTCTCCATTCCTCAGGCATCCTCTCACTTTCCAAAATTTCATTAAACAATCTGGTTAAAAACTCCACTGCCATTTCACCTAAACACCTCCATGCTTCCACAGGTATGTCATTTGGACCAACAGCCTTGCCATTCTTCATCCTCTTCATAGCTATCCTTACGTCCTCCTTGCTAATCCAATGCACTTCATGATTCACTATCCTCACATCATCCACCCTTCTCTCCCTCTCATTCTCTTCAGTCATCAACCCCTCAAAGTACTCTTTCCATCTGCTCAACACACTCTCCTCGACTTGTATGTTTCCCTCATTATCCTTTATCACCTTTACCTGCTGCACATCTTTCCTAGCTTGGTCCCTCTGTCTAGCCAATCGGTACAGGTCCTTTTCTCCCTCCTTAGTGTCCAACCTTCAACACAACTCTTCATATGCCTTATCCTTAGTCTTCGCCACCTCTCTCTTTGCCGTGCACCTCATCTCCTTATACTCCTGTCTACTTTCTTCATCTCTCTGACAATCCCACTTCTTCTTTGCCAACCTCTTTCTCTGTATACTCTCCTGTACTTCCTCATTCCACTGCCAAGCCTCCTTGTTGTCCTTCCTCTGTAAAGATGTCATAGCAAGCACCTTTCTAGCCATCTCCCTTATAGCTCTGCTGTAGCTACCCAGCTATTTGGTAACTCTTCACTGCCACCCAGTGCCTGTCTTAACTCTTCCCTGAACTCCACCTCACAATTACCCTTTTTCAATTTCCACCATTTGATCCTTGGTGCTGCCCTCACCCTCCTCCTCCTCTTGAATCACTAACTTCATTTTATAAACCACCATCCTATGCTGCCTAACTATACTTTCCCCAGTCATCACTTTACAGTCTCCAATCTCCTTCAAACTGGCCCTCCTACATAAGATATAATCTACCTGTGTGCATCTTCCTCCACTCTTGTATGTCAGTCACCCAATGCTCCTCCCACTTGTTAAAATATGTATTCACTACAACTATGACCATCCTTTTCACAAAATCCACTACCATCTGACCTTCTGCATTCCTTTAACACCATACCTATCCAGCACTTCCTCATCCCCTCTGTTCCCTTCACCAGCATGCCCATTGAAATCTGCTCCAATCACCACTCTCTCACCCTTGGGTACAGTCATCACCACTTCATCTAACTCACTCCAAAATTTTACTTTCTCATCCATTGCACACCCAACTTGTGGAGCATATGCACTAACAACATTCATCATTACACCATCAATTTCCAGCTTCATAAACGTCACTCTATCCGAAAATCTTTTCATCTCCAAAACACTCTTAGCATACTGTTCCTTCAGGATAACTCCTACGCCATTTCTACTCCCATCCACACCATGATAAAACAATTTGAACCCACCTCCGATACACCTAGCCTTACTCCCCTTCCATCTTGTCTCATGCACACACAATATACCAACCTTTCTTCTGTCTATCATACTGGCTAGCTCTCTCCCTATACCAGTCATACTGCCAACATTCAAAGTTCCGACCCTCAAAACACCAATCACAGGAAATATTAAAAATAACACAGGTGGACAGGTTCACACAGTTACAGAAATATAATACTTACCTAATCTCAACATATTTTCCTCACTGATCTATATTATCATTCCCTCGTTACTTCCTAGAGCAAGGCAATATGAAGTAGGTGAGAGATCCTTCTTTATCCAGTTACAAAAACAGAGTGTTCTTGAGACTTTAGTCTCACCTATTAATGAACATTATTTTTAGTAATGGATTATAGAATGACATTACATACATCTGGTCATCTGACTTCTGGTTCCCAATGCTAGAAACTGACTGGATTTAGCACCTGTGTGTCAATAACAGACAGAGAGCCGTGCTAAGATCTGCTGCAGATCCTGGAAGTCATAAAACAATTTCAAACCTCCACCCTTCCACAGTAGCAATTATTTTACCCCAAAAATGAAATGCAGGAATCTTTCTAGTACAGACTTTTTGTCTCTGGCTGCATTGAGAACTAAGATGCAATCTTTACAGGCTAAATTAAGTAATTTAATTTCTTACTAGTTTCCAAAGTCAGGTGGATTGAGATTAACCTCTTCTCTTCCAGTATCCTATGTTATAATATATACATTTTAACGGCTACAATAATACATGTGCATTTCTTCTTCTGTCCAGCAGGACACACTGTTGATACATTTTTAACACAAGCATCTTTACAAATACATTTTCAACAGAAGCATCTGGACAAATCAGTTAGATATTCAAACAACATATACTTCTTTATTAAATTCCAGCTAGCTGTGCTGGCATATGTTACACATCCATTGCCCTACTTTTCCTGGCATACCTGACATCATCATAATAATATTCAACTGTACATGTACCCGTTTTTGCACTTGCATTTCATTTGTCTTGATAACTGGGCCTTGGTGGAAAAGGATGACCATATGGTCATCCTTCATTCATTCCTACAATGTTTATCCATGGGCAATATATGCACTGTGTGTGTTTTCTGCAAACACAGACACACACACACAGTCCATACAGTCCAACACTTCCACTTAGGAGCTAATCATTAACAACTTGGAACACTGCCATTTGGTCTTACAAGTCCACCAAGGTCTTCATCTGAATTGAAGTCCATAGTGCAGGTCTATACAAGGTTGTGTGGTTCCTGACAGTTTCCTCGCCTTAACTACTGGCTTTCATTGGACAACTCCCAAGATGGTCTCATCCAGCTGAAGAACTAAAGCCTGCAAATCCCTCAGGCCCTTTGATTCATAATAATCTAAAGTTCAACTAATAGTACCAGAGACTCATATTCATAGCCTGTACCCTAGACACTTATATCTGCCATGATATTTTTCATCTCTGGATTGCTTCTTAAACCTGAGGTAACATCTCCTGTTATTTAAGGAGGCAAAATGTCACTACACTGGTGAGAATCTGGACTACCCTGGGACACTAGCAGAAGTGTAGTTGTTTAGTCAGTCAATTGGATTTATGGATGGAGCTTGCAGAGGGCTGGGGACAGTGCAGTCCTGAAAATCCAAATATGGAGAGGCTTCTCAAGCTAATAAGGTCTGTGCAAGTGCAGCCAAATGTGTTGAGGCCAAAATAGGACTATGACAATAATTCAGGACTTCTGCTGCTTGGCTTTCTGAATGAATCTCAGAATCACATGAAATGGGGGGGCATAAGGGAGTCATGGGGGACATTTCCAGATGACAGCGTCACTGAGATTTTAATTCAGAGGAGCAATCAGGGGAAAAAATTAAGCACTTTGCTTTAGTCTAGAATATAAACAGACTGCATCAACGCTTCTCCTAGCAATGGAACAATATCTGCATTACTGATGAACTGAAGAACCAATAATGTAACATCACAAGGCAATGACTGTCTGTACGCTAGGCAATGGACTTCACGAAGAACATGATCAAGTTGCCAGTATAGATTGCTATCTCACCATGAGGTATGGAGTCTTGGAATGTTTGAAAAGTAACAGACTGCCCTTATCTCCAGATTTACATGGAGAAGAGCCACTAAGTACAGCCACATATCTTGGACAGTCTGTCATTAACAATGCCCATCACCCCATCCTTGGGTAGAAAAACCAAAGCGACAATACTAGAGATGATAGGATTAGAAATGGGCTGCTTAGGATCAGATCTACAGTGTGTAGTCACCACATGAGATAAGCTTTACAAGGTTTGTAAATCCGGAAGTGAAAAAGCTTGGGATTTAATACCAAAGCCCAGCGAACTCTTAAGCACTCAGTGAAGAATTCCCACATAAAACCTTGCAAAGGATGTCATTAAAACAGATGCTGCCATCAACCCTAGGGCCTGAAACCAAAGAACAACTGTGATGATCTGTGAATTAATAATTTACTGTACAACAGAATGAAGTAAAGGGATCCAGTTCGTGGGTCAATGGGTTTTTCATAGTGTTGTGGCTAGGATGCAGCATATAAATGTCAGTAAATGGGAAGGCTCGGTGTGAGACACTGCATTATTCATTGCAACTCGCAAGGACTAGTATAAACTCATCATGGGCTCCCAAGCAAATATTAGACTGCTGAGCAAAAGATTGCTAATGAGTCATGTCATATCCAAGGTAAAGACATACCTTCATGTCTGGCAACCTCTGGTCTGTTGCAACTACAGAAATACACCGGGGAGAGGGATGAACACCTTGCCTGATTTATTGAGAATATGCTCCAACACACCAGGTTGTCTGCAAGCCCTCTGCGATACAAAGTCAACGAGCATGTCTACTGGGGGTACCACCCAGAATGCAAACTGACCCATGCTAAAGGCTTCCAGAAAGAAAGATCCCTCCAGGAAAGGGGCTTTGGCAGTCCAACTCCCCCCAAGCTGTCTCAATTTCAAGAGATCACTGAAGGAGATGTCCTCACAGGGGGGATTTAGGGGACCCTTTAATCAATATAGTCTTCAGGAAAATCTAAGTGCATCCACTTGCACTGCCTCTTATTGTACACTTCCCGGGGGGGGTGGGGTTGCTTTAGTGGCTGGGGACAAAGCAGCAGCAGTGGAGCCCTGGGCCAGGTGCTGCTCAAAGCCTGTCAGTGCGGTTTGTTCTGAAGGCAGCTCATGTAAAATAGAGACCCTGGAAGGACAACAGAATCAGAGCACATCTGACCCCAGAAGAGATGCACCTGTCTCAGAAAGAGCCAAAATTCACTCTGAGATGTCAAACACTGACACTGAAGCCACATGACCAGAAAGGGAACCCCCCAATCAGAGTATCCAAGAGAAGTCCCAGTTCCAATCGCTGACACAGCCATGTCAGATATTGAGACAGGAGCTGAGCTGTCCAGAGTCAAAGCACTCAAGAGCAGGGATGGTTACAATAACAAAGTCAAACCTGACTCTGGACCCTTGTCTTCAAAACCACAGAAGTGGAATGCACTCAGCTCTGAGGTGACCAGAGTCAAAGAAATCAAGGCAGAAGTGAGAGCCAAGGACAGCCAAGCTTGTCAGCACTGACAAAAGGGTAACATAGGCAAGTGTCAGAGCCATGGTCAGGGTCACCGGCAGTTGGATGGGAGGGGTAGCAATAAGTCAGGACAATGGTAACAGGTCTTTCAGTTATATGGCCAGAGGGTTATGGGATAGTTCCCAGGTCCATCTGGGCCTTCAGTAAAGTTCAAATGAGCTGATCGAGGTTAGATTCCTTCTTGCAGGACCTCACAGAAGCTCTAGAAGGCAGTTTTCTGACTTTAGGCAATGGCCGGACCACATCATGAATCTGAAAAGGAGAAGCCCGGCCCAGAAGAGGAAAGGGTTGTGGAAAAAAACCCAGGTCAGGGTAACAGCCACAAAAGCAGAACAGAACCCACTAGACTCTGGGGGTGCAGTCAAGAGCAGATTTGGTGTGATATCTTAATCTGATCTGAAGTTTGAATAAGTAATGACAAATTGATACACACAGGATTCTGAGTCCATATCCAGAGAAACAAGACAAAGGTATCAAGGGCCTAAGGGCCTTCAGATCTGGCTGGGTCCCCAAGAAGGGATGTAGAAGATCTTTTTTTATCTTTACCTTTTTGGCAATCTATTTTCCTTCTTTCATCTCGTCTTTATCCTTCCTATTTTTTATCATCATCCACTTTTACTTTCTTCTTTTCAGTAGATCATGGGTGTTCATTCTTCTGCTCTTGATGTTTTGTTGTTCGACCATGTGTTTGTTCAGTCAGCTGAATGGGACCCATGAGGAGAGGTGTATATATAAATGGATATAGACAGCAAGGAAGATGGTAGGACTAAAGAACAGGAGGCTGAAAATTAAAAGACGTGTAATAGACTTGCAGTGTGTCAGTGAGAAAAAGGAAGAAACTTCTACGAAAATTTGGAGACCAAGAAAGGGATTTCTTATGAGAACATTTTGTGCAAAATGCACTTTTCTAAAAAAGGCATAAATTGTAAGAGATTTGATAGTGTAGGTAGAAAATTCTA
Organism: Protopterus annectens; assembly: GCF_019279795.1. Taxonomy (NCBI): domain Eukaryota; kingdom Metazoa; phylum Chordata; order Ceratodontiformes; family Protopteridae; genus Protopterus; species Protopterus annectens. Next base: position 728,162,667 of record NC_056748.1, read on the forward strand.
GCTTGCTTGGACAAGTTTAAAGAAAGCATGTTTGTATAAGACAAAGTAGATCTGAGGTTTGGTATGGTATATGCTCCACTGTTTTGAGATTAATGGATAGAAGGTGAAAAAGTTGAGAAGTTTTTGTACAAAATGGGGCAGAACTTGTTGAAAATTAGCTTATAAATGGAGCAGCAGTTGAGAATTGAAGGGCTTTCCCTGATGCAGAAAGTGTTGCTTTTGTTTAGGAGGGTACCGTGGTGGGCAAGAATGTTTGCAACACTAGGTGGCAAATTTTTAGGAGGCTTTTCTTCATAGGGAACATTTTAGGAATTACACAGTGTGTCCATCAGTAATGCACACTAGTTTTCTTTTTATGTTTTAACAGTTGAGGTCCTGATCTTGGGAGTGAGTGAGCAATTTTATAGGCCAGTTTGGGTTGAGAAATTGCTTTTGTGTTCTTGAGAGGACATGATAGTGGAAGTTCATGGAGGGGCTAGGTATAAGTCAAGGTATTCGAAGTTTAGACTTGAGTAATGGGGGGGGGGCGTCCCCATGAGTCAGCAAGTATTTGTGGAAATGTATAACTTGGGGATCATGATCATAGCATTTAATTTAGTGATATTAACTTGTGGTGTGAGTTGTGAAACTGGAAGCAAATATTATTGAGGTTATTTTTATGACCGCTCAAACAGTGACAGTATAAGGGCCTGTTTTGTATAATTAAGAGCCACCAGAATAAAAACTCATTTTGAGATGAGGAGAAAGGGGTTATTAATAAGAGAGGAGAGAGTTAGGCCTGGAATAGGCTGTTGGGGTATTCTGGCTGTGTGGAAGCCAGTGGTGTTACCGTACGGAATCTGTGTAGACTAGTTTGACAAGTACTCATTTTTTTATGGCATGCCTGAGAATAAGTAATTAATTTATTGAGTGGACTAATGTCCAAATTCTTGCTAGTCTGGTTTGGGCCTCCTGTCTGGCTCTGTTTGTTTTTTATCAGGAGGTTGAGGATCATTGTCTTTGCCAGAATATCAAAACCTTTCAGGGGTGCATTGGGCTAGGAGCCCAAGGGTAGGGGAAGGAAATAAAAGACCAAAAGATAATCTTGGTGGTTCTCCATCTTAACCATGTCTCAGCTGAAATGGAGTGCCACAGAAGGGCATGGAGGGATCAGCTCACCTTGGCCTCTCCCCTGTTATAATGGTTAGGCTGAAAGTCAGGGCAGTAATGGGCCTATGTCAGGTTGCCTACAACCTTCATGAAAGTAATGAGGCTGTGGACCACTGTCCTTTTTGAGCCCCAGGAGTAGGATAGTTCTACTGCAGTGGTTATGAGTTTAGGCAGAAGCAGCAACGTCTCAGCCGATTCCATTGCATCTAACTAAAAGTGCATTGTGAGGTTAAAATCTCACATTTCTGAAAGGGTTCAGTTATCATAGAGAATAAAGTGCAGAATCAATCTCTCTGTTAGTAATACAAAGCTAGATGTAGCAATTGAGGTGGGGAGACTGACGAAGAATTTAGAAAGACTGAACTAGTGATCAGAAAGGTGGCAATTGAGGTTCAGTGCAAACCAATACAAAGTACTTAACTCGAGTCATATCAGCCCTGATGTGAAGTGTTAACTGGTTACAGCAGAGCAAGAAAATGATCTGAGGATGTTGAACACACATTTGGACCACTGAGCAGAGTGAAAAGGCAGTGGCAGTTGCATGCAAAATACTAGGATATAGCCTTAGGACAGTATGTTACATTAACAAAGAGGTAATGCTTTTCACTTTAGAGAGTCAGAGTTGCACCACACCTTGAGTACTGCCTGCAGTTCTGGAGGCCATGTAATTAAAAGGACATCTGGCTACTGGAAAGAATTCAGAGATGGAAAGGAAGCAGTATGACTAGGGGCTAGAGAAAATTGAGATCTTTTGACTTGAACCCAAAAGAGAGAAGAGAACATGATAGAGGTGCACAAGACCAGGATCTTATCAGGGAGATATGGAGGAGCTCATTTTGAACAGGAGGAGAAAGCAGATACAGCAGATTACAAGGACTGACTAATTTCTGGATCTCATAAAGTACCTTTTCATTGCAGCGGTTGTTGACCCTTAGAATGATTTTCCAGAATGGGTGACTGTGTGGATTCTGGGACAAATGGGGAAAAGCATAAGGGAGAAGGTAGTGAAGGAGGAGGCGTAGAATGCTTAGTGTAAAGTAATGCATCAGCAAAGAAGATTTTATTTTCCATTGCAAAAAGAATAATGCAGAGAGAGAGTTCTGTCACAGCTACCACAGTCTTGCCACTCTAGCAGTCTTGTTACTGGCTTTGTTTATTTACCTGACCATGCGGTTACTGCTAGTGGGTAACTCTGCCTTCAGAGTATCTCTGAGAACCTTCAGAAATCCTCTCCATGGCATGTTGTATTCTCTGCAAGACCTCTCCTTGGAATTGGATCATGTGATTTAGCCACCACAATCCTGCCACACTGCCACCCTGTTAATAGCTTTAATTAGTATCCTGACACTGTATACTTATGGAAATAGCAGTGGAGGCCTCTGCCATGAAGAGGATCTCTCAAAGAATTTTCAGATAACCTCTTGATGGTGTACTATACTCCATGCAGAACTTCCCTTTGGAAGTATGTAATGTGAGTTAAATAGCTAAAGTACCTTCAGTGGCCACATAGTGGGTGTGAACATAAGCTTTCCCAAGAGGTCTAGAACCATGCATTTTTTTGTCTGGTATTACACCGCCAGGGTATTTGATGACAGATTACTCTTAAGGACCCCTGCTCAGATGATCATGTCTGGTATGGAGTATTTAATGGCTTACTATTGAAATCTCGAAAGTAAAAAAAAAAAAAAAAAAAAAAAAGGGTACTTAGCGAACTAATTCACCGAAAGTACACATAACCGAACCGTCTTAATGTTGAAAATCAGCAGGGGGGGGGGGGTGTTCCAGTTGACATTTTAAGACTTCTCCAGATTCTTGGAAGTTAATTATTTCTTGAGGGCTTTCCATGAGTGACAGCTGGTAGCATTGGTGAAGTCCATGCAGACTTTACACCAGTTTAGAATCTGCCTTAATTAGGTTTTGTATGAGGTTATATTCAGGCCCAGAGCAAGTGAGATGTGATGTGCCCGTCAGTGAGAGGGATCTGCTTACCACAAGCACACTTAAAGATATTAAAACTATTGCAGGCCTCCAGTACCAATGGAAAAACTTTCCACAATATAGCAAAAGTTGGTAAAAGGACCAGGATTCATGTCAATGTCAGCTACTAGGAAAATGATAACCTAGAGATACTGCAGATGCTAGCTGTAAAAAGTATTCCAAACCTTGCATGGAAGTGTTCTGGACAACTGGCTTATTTTGCTGTGGGAAAAATTGAGAATTGAAGTACCAGCTAGACATAGTGGTATAGTGGGAGGGACTAAACAGTCTGGAAAAATTCTAACTGCTGAGAAGTGTTAAATTTTTGAAGAGGAATTACACCTATTCTTGCAGCCAGAACTCTACCACAGCAGACTGGAACACATCTAAGCTCAGATGCTGTGTAGAGAAAACCAAGAACATCTGAAAAACAGACTACTTTTTGTCTCCTTTATGAAAAAGAGACTGTTTAGCTGTGACTGTACACACTGTAAATGAATACAGTAAAACCTGAGAAGGAACTGGCAGAGCTGACTCCAGTAGACCTGCTGGTACTCCTGCTGCTTATTTCAGAAATTTTTCATCTCACGATACATGCAAGGCTGAAATCTTGAATAAATTATCTAAAGTAACCTACAAACTAGGTGACCAGCTAGGAAGCTAGGTAGGTTTTGTGACAGCAGAGTTAGAGGGAACCATTCCTTCGCTGGCCACCACTTTGTAATAATCTTACAGCTGATGCAATTCTGTCAAAAATGTACTTATATGGGACAGTTGTACACATGACAACACCTGCTTTTGCACCTAGATAATTAGGTGTTGTGATGCAGTTTCATGAAACTGTTCTGTATTCTGTATATTTATCCATTTTCTGTATGTGCAATACATGCATTTTAATGTGGATGTAGAAGCAGAAGACATACAGATGTTAAGCCTTATTTCAGACTGCAAAGTTGGGATGAAAGAATGCAGCAATAGTAAGAAGTGAGTACAGTACTACATTAGTCTTTCCTGAAGAGAGCATAGTTGGATGAGGGTACTTGCCATTGTAAGAAGTCATGTAGGGACAGACAGCTGTAGGTTTATGAATACCCTTCCTCTCCCCCTCTTTTGAATGTAGGTTACGATATGGGTTAGGCACAGTGATGTGATGAATTGTCACCTATGGGCTGATAACTTCTATATAGTTACATCCTGCTGGACATGTTACAGCTGTCAGAATTTCCACCATTTTCTATCATATGTTTTATTTTGATGTACCTTGTGGAAGACATGAAGATAGATGGTCAGTGCTGCATTTATACCATATAGTGACGCTAGTATTGTCTTAATATAAGAAAGATGCTAATATTGTATAAGTGGATTTTCAATTTATTTTTAAAAAGAAAGTGTAAAGGATGACTATTACTGAGTAGAAGCCCATGTGTTGCGAATGCTGCTTCAAGAGCTTGTCCTCCAAAGAGAGATTACTAATGTAATTCATCTTCATCATTCCCCCATTTCCTGTTTTTACATAGGGTTAGGGTGTCACCTCGACATTAGTCAATATGTCAGATTACCTAGAGCCAATTTTTACACCACTGAATGGATACTGTCAAGGTAAGTAGCTTTACACAAACTACTTCATATAGATGTATATTTTCTTAATAGGTTCATAGGATGATACTAGGCTATTGGCCCAGAGGCCCTCATAAGCCTAGCCAAGAATTTCATCCATGTCCCCACAAAGTCAGCTCCTGATGTTCTTTGTGTTTCACTTTTGCAGGCATTACATTTGGGTAATCTGCTGGCAGGTTGCCCTCAGTCAGCCTGAATAACAAAGTCTTGGGTCCTGCGTCAGTTGCTTTCTCCTTTTTCATGACGTCAGGTTGTCAGGGGTATAAAACATGCAGCCGACGCCATTTTATTCAGTCTTTCTTCCCACGCGGTGCCCGAAGCAGAAGCAGTTTGCAAGTGCCGGTCGGCCGACTCCCGAACTTTTCGTATTCGAGTTTCAGAACCGAAGTCTTCAAACTAAAGCCAAGTACCCCGTTGGAGAAACTTTTTCTTGCTCCTTACCGATGTCAGTAAAAGTTAATAATTGCATTACTTGTGGGAAGCAAATACCTCATAAGGATTTTCATTTGTACTGTATTCCTTGCCTAGGCCCTGATCACAATGTGCCTTGCTGTCGGTTTTGTGCTAGATTTAACCAACGCACTATTAAGCGTCGGTATATTTTTGCTTCTAAATATTTTGGTTAAAGATTTAATTATCCTGAAATGTCGTTGGTTAGCAATCCGACTACCGGAGTTCACATAAAACGCAAAGAAAAAGACAGAGATAGACAGTCGAGGTCCAAAACCGACGAAGCTTCTCCTAAGCCAGTCGCCGGTTCGCCGTGAGGCGCTTTCGCAGTCCTTGATACCCACTACTTTTGAGTCGCAGGCCTCTACCGAAACCCATTCGGAGACCGGTATGCCGCAAAATTCTCAGAGTATTGAACCCGCGGATGTCTCTCCCTTAGATGGGTCTGGAGCCGCTGAGCAGGCACCGGCTTCTGAGAGTGTTTTCAGGCCTCAACATTTTTATATTAAACCGACACCAGCAACAAAAACAAGGTCAAAAACAATTTCCATGTCTAAAAAACTGACACACGAGCCATGTGCTCAGGCCCCTATGCCTAAAAAACAGATGATCAAAATGGCTGAGGATTTAATTACCTTGATCAGGGGTTCCCAACCACCCCCTGCTAAGAGGCCTAGGCAAGGCACTGATTATGAATCTTCAGATCAGGTTTCCATTTCTTCTGATTCCTCTTCTGATCAGGAATTTTCTATTCCACCCTATGAGGATTCTGATGCAGAGGAATCCATCCCATCTGCATCTCCTCCTGAGGATTACTCTCTTGGAGAGACTTTGCATACTTTAACGGAACATTTTCACTGGGAGAGTCAGGACTTCTCTGAATCAAAAGAGGCTTAGGGATTTCCTTCTTCTTCCTCAGCATAGGCCTTTGGCAATACCTTTTGTATTAGATATTGTTGATGATGTGTTCTCGGAATCAAGCATGGCTCCTGATTCCCTGCCTCCAGCTCCTAGTAAGCCTGACAGATATTACAGGGTTCCTGACTCCCACAAATTTCTTTTAAAAAATCCTGCAGCTGATCCTGAAACTATTTCTCAGGGTCCCAAGGGTGTAAAGGCCTCTACAGCCAATAATCCCACGCCTTCTGATAGAGATTCCAGGGCGCTGAATAAATGGGGTAAGAAGGCTTATACGTATGAAACCTTGGCAATCAGGGCTTTAAACTGCCAGTTTCATATGCTTAAATATCAACAGCATGTTATGGGCTTACTGAAACAGAAAATGATGTTGATTTCTGATTGTGTGGAAAATAGAGAGTTACGTGAATTATTGCACTCAGCAGAACAAGTTTGTAAACATACTTTGCAATGTGGTTTTGATTCTTTGGAGGCCTCTTGTAGGGCCGCCATTACTGGATCTGTGATTAGAAGGCATGCCTGGCTCAAGGAGCAAAATCTGCCTGATCATGTTAAAGCTAAATTGTTGGATGCCTCTTTGCAGCATGATACTCTGTTTGGTAATAAGGCAGAAGAGGTTTTAAAGAAAATGGAAGACAAAGCTAAATCTATGCAAACTGTAAAAGATTTCTTGCAAGTGCAGCCACCCAGGTTCAGTAGACACTGGCCTACTAAAAATTGGTCCTTTCCTGTGTCCAACAGAGCCACTCAGGGCAAATCCAGGCGCTCAAAAGGCTCCAGATACCAATCACAGGGTTCTTACAGGTCAAAGCAATGGGGTGCCTCCACCTCCAAATCTGGAGGTAACAAAGCACAACCCTACAGTAAGCAGTCTCAATAACTTTCCTCTACCATCACCAAGCACTTATCTTTTGGCAGCTCCCTTGGGAAGAAAACCATCACTTCATGCTCAAAATTGACAGTTAATTACCCAGGACAAGTGGGTATTAAACATAGTATCACAGGGGTACAGATTTCATTTCCATAATTTGCCAATTCCAAATGGATGGCCGGATCTGCCACAAAACCAGTGGGCGGAGGCCCAGAAACAAGTCATGTCCCTCATGGATATGGGGGCTATTCAACCGGTACCAGAAAAGGGAAAAGGACAAGGTTTTTATTCAAGACTTTTCCTGGTACCCAGAAAAGACAATTCATGGCGTCCAATACTGGACTTATCGATTTTGAACACATTCCTGGACATTCCAAAGTTCAAAATGCTGACTTTACAACAGCTACTGCCGCCTATGCTAGGCAGGAATGCTTGGTTAGTAACTCTAGACTTAAAAGAGGCATACCTGCATATCCCAATAAGGGAATCCTGCAGAAGATACCTCCACTTCAAAGCAGGTTTTTTGCATTACCAATTCTGTGCACTGCCCTTTGGCTTATCTACTGCGCCCAGGGTCTTTACAAAGTGCCTGGCACCAGTAATTGCATTCTGCAGACAAAGAAGCATTCAAATTTATCCTTATCTGGACAATTGTCTCATTCAAGCTGAGGACAAGGACACTCTTCTTCAACATCTGGCGTTTGTAAAAAGGCTTCTAGCATGCTAGGGCACACCATAAACAAAAATAAATCACAACTGGTACCCTCTCAAATGATTACATTCCTGGGAGCAAGCTTGAATACAACTGCCCAGATGGCTTACCTCACGCCAGACAAACAAAGGCAACTGACAACATACTTCAAACAAATGGCAACAAAAACCCAGTTATCTGCAAGACAAATTCTGCAAGCTTTGGGGTTCATGGCATCCTGCATTCTACTAATTCCATATGTGAGACTGCATATGAGGAAACTTCAGTGGTACCTAAAAAGTTTATGGAGTCAGCATTGTTACAGTCTGGAAACATTGATTCCTCTCATTCCCTGCCTACAACAGGAGTTTCTTTGGTGGGCAGAGACATGTCACCAAAACAAGGGACTGTCATTCACTCTATCCCCTGCCACCCAAACCTTAACTACAGATGCATCAGACTATGCTTGGGGGGCCCACCTGGCAGGGAGATGCATTCAGGGCAAATGGAGCCCAAACCAAATGCATCTGCATATCAACCAGAAAGAGATGTTAGCTGTTTAGAATGCTCTGACAGCCTTCAAGGACTTATTTCATCCAGGACAACTACTGATAAAGACGGACAACACCACAGTCATGTGGTACATAAACAAGCGGGGGGTACACATTCCTACCCCCTTTGCAGACTAGCCATGGCCTTGTGGAACACAGCCTTGACTTACCAAATATATCTACAAGCTCAATTCCTGCCAGGAAAGCAAAATACTCTGGCAGATGATCTAAGCAGAAATCTTATGGACCCGCACGAATGGAAACTGAATCCACAAATCTTCAGCATGTTAACACAGACATGGGGGAGCCCAGACATAGATCTGTTTGCCTCTCCCCAAAATTATCAGTTGGACAAATTCTGCACAAGAACTCATCACAAAAAAGCATGGAAAGTGGATGCCCTATCCTTCAGCTGGAGAAACCTATCAGTCTATGCCTTTATCCCTCTGCCTCTACTCTCCAAGGTCTTAAGTCAGACAGGAAAAAAACAAAAATGATCCTAGTGGCTCCAGACTGGCCTTGCCAGCACTGGTACCCACTTCTAAGGAATATGTCTCAGCTTCATCCATGGTACTTGCCTCAAATACCTCATCTACTGTCTCAGCAGAACTATCAAATTCTGCACACTCCGCTCCAAACTTTGAATCTTGCAGCATGTCTGATCAACTAATTATTCAAACAACACATCTCAGTAAATCTGTGATGGATGTCATTTTGGAAGCCAGGAGGCCTAGTACTAGAAAATCTTATGCTGATAAATGGAAGAGATTCTGTGCTTGGAACCAAGCACAAGGAACAGGCACAGCAAAGCCCAATATTCCTCAGATTTGACAATATTTGACTGAGATGCTTGACAAGGGCCTATCCTTTTCTTCAATAAAAATCCATGCCTCTGCCATCTCAGCTCATTACAACACATAGCCCTCCCCTCTTTTCTCATCCTCTGCTTAAACAGTATCTTAGAGGGGCCAAAAAATTAAGGCCTCCTAGAAGATCACCAACTCCTGCATGGGACCTCAATTTTGTGCTGGAAAAACTCGCCCTGCCTCCTTTTGTATCAGCAGCTACTGTGGATATAAAATTTCTATCTTGGAAAACAGCTTTTCTCTTTGCAGTCATTTCAGCTAGAAGGGTTTCAGAACTACAGGCTCTCATGGCCTTTTATTATATATTACCCAGACAGGGTGTTCCTCAGGACCAATCCTTCTTTTATGCCTAAGGTAGTATCCAGTGTGGCTGTTAACAAGGCCATTCACCTGCCAACATTTTACCCAAATCCGCAGAACAAGGGGGAGCGGATTCTGCATTCATTGGATGTACACAAACAACTAAGATTCTACTTAAACAGGACCAAATCTCTAAGAAAGTCTGAGCAACTACTGGTAGCATTTGCTGTATGGTCAGAGGGGAAGGCTATATCAAAGCAGACTATCTCTAAGTGGATAAGCCACTGCATTCGTTTCTGCTACTTGCACCATGGTAAACCTGTGCCCAAGGGGATCAGATCACATTCCACCAGGGCTGCCTCTACTTCAGCAGCTTTTCTGAGATGGGTTCCAACCAAAGACATTCTAGAAGATGCTACTTGGGGCTCTGTTCATACCTTCACAAAGCATTATCATTTGCCTCTCTTCTCCAAATCCAGGGCAGGCTTTGCCACTGCAGTTCTACAGGGCCTTAAAGCCGCTCCTAATGCTGTTTAGTTCCATCCTCCCATCCATAGCTTTGGGATTCTACCCAAGCAATAGTGAAACATGAAGAACATAGTACAGTTGTGTACACTTCCATAAATGTAGATGTTCGAGTGTATTCACTGTTGCAGTCTGGGTTACCCACCCGCCCTCCCTCTTTCTGTACCTTTTCTTTCCTTCACTATACAAAAAAGCTTTATGGTGTATTTGCTTTTATGTGAAAGTAAAGTTTATGTTTCTAAAGATGCATTTATATATATTTACTGTTTATTTTTATATATATTTATATATATATATATATATATATATATATATATATATAAAATCTTGCTCCCCATTTTGGGGGGGGGGCACCTGATATCTGGGGCAAGAAAAACTGAATAAAATGGCGTCGGCTGCATGTTTTCTATACCCCTGATGACCTGATGTCAGGGAAGAGGAGACAGCAACTGACGCAGGACCCAAGACTTTGTTACTCAAGCCGACTGAGGGCAACCTGCCAGCAGATTACCCAAATGTAATGACTGCAACAGTGAATACACTTGAACATCTACATTTATGGTAAGTGAACACAACTGTACTTTCTTTGTCATACGTTTGTGTTGTTGATCTTAAAACAGTTTTGTGACATAGAGTTTCTGTGGAATTAAATTAAGGGCTGTAGTACTCTTTGTGAATAAATTAAATATTCAGTGCTGAGTGAATTCTTATTTATTTTCATTTCAGAGGTCTGTTAGCACGTCCATGCCTTTTGTAGTATTTGGAGTAAGTGGAGTATCTGCAGGGATCTTGGATTTACTGCTTCCAGAAACACTCAATAAACCAATTGCTGAAGGAATGGATGATCTGATCAGTCCAACATACCAGCTCCTTGATGCTAAAAAAACAGTGCAGGTTGATTGTTTCAATTATTTTACTTTTGCTGATGTACTTATTTAAGTTGATGGAATTTTGAAAGTAGAAATTTTCATGAAGATGACTTGGTTTCTGTCATCTCTCTATTTATTTGTTTATTTTAATTTTTCTCTGTGTTGATTTTATGCATGTCATTCTGAAATTGTATACAGAATGCATTTGAAGTTGGGAATTACTGTAAAGTCAAGATGGAAAGGCACACAAATAATTGAAACTTAAGACTGAACAAATGACCTAAAAGTAACGCTGCAAGGTAGGTGACCAGCATAGAAGGAAGGTAGATTTTGGGATAGCAGTGTTACGGTGGATCTTTCCTTAACTTAGAGCAGCCTTATTGTGCTCATTAATTGATGTGTACAACTGTAAAAGATATTAGTGGAAGTGAATTTAAGATGGTCATATCTAAGCTGGAAAATCTTAGCTGTTTTCTGTATATTAATGCAAGTCTTAGATTTTTAGGATATTTCATCTGCTGTTTTACATCTGTGCATGCAGTAGCTTTTTTCTTCACTGTTGCTCTACATTTAAATATCTTGTACTACATTTTGGTTAATACATTTCCTGTAGATTTTTGTACTTCTAACAAATGCCTTTATTTCTTCAATTATCTTTAGATCTCATTTTAATAATTTTTATATTTTATCCTCCATTTCTATTGCTTATACCCACTTTGCTTTTTAATGCTGGTCCATATGTGGTAGTTTACTTAGCCATTTCACTCATGTTTCTCTAACATTTCTGCCTGCATATCAATTAAATAATCACCTGAGTATTAGGCTATATATGGGATCCATTACATTTTAGAATCAGTTTTTGCAGAAGCAATATGTGCAGGAAATGCTTATCTATGAGACAGATCATTTACAGTGGATATAAAAAGTGTACAGACCCCTGTTAAAATGCTAGTTTTTTTATATAAAAAAATGAGACCACAGTAAATCATTTCAAAACTTTTCCCGCCTTTAATGTGACCTATAACCTGTACAAGTCAATTGAAAAGCAAACAAATCTGTTAGGGGAAAAATATAAAAAATAAAAAACATACAATAAGCTGGTTGCATAAGTGTGCACACCCTTAAACTAATACTTTGTTGAAGCACCTTTTGATTTAATTATAGCATTCAGTCTTCTTGGATAGTAGTCTATCACCGTGGCACATCTTGACTTGGCAGTATTTGCCCACTCTTCCTTGCAAAAGTGCTCCAAATCTGTCAGATTGCGAGGGCATCTCTTGTGCACAGCCATTTTCAGGTCACCCCACAGATTTTATTATTGGATTTAAGTCTGGGCTCTGTCTGGGCCATTCCAAAACTTTAATTTTCTTCTGGTGAAGCCAGTCTTTTGCTGATTTGGATGTATGCTTGGGGTCATTGTAATTTTGAAAGGTGAAATTCCTCTTCATCTTCAGCTTTCTAGCAGACGCCTGAAGGTTTTGGGACAAAAGTGACTGGTATTTGGAACTGTTCGTTATTCCCTCCACCTTGACAAAGCCTCAGTTCCAGCTGAAGAAAAGCCAACCCCAAAGCATGATACTGCCATCACCATGCTTGACCGTGGGGATGATGTGAAGTGTTTTTTGCTCCAAATGTACCTTTTGGAATTGTGGCCAGAAAGTTCAACCTTGGTCTCATCAGACCATAACACATTTTCCCACATGCTTTTGGGAGACTTGTATTGTTTTGCAAATTTTAGCCGGGCCTGGGTGTTTTTCTGTGTAAGAAAAGGCTCCTGTCTTGCAACCCTACCCCATAGTGCAGACATATGGAGAATACAGGAGATTGTTGTCTCATGTAGTACACAGCCAGTACTTACCAGATATTCCTGCAGCTCCTTCAGTGTTGCTGTAGGTCTCTTGGCAGCCTCCCTGACCAGTTTCGTCTTGTTTTTTCATCAATTTTGGAGGGACGTCCAGTTCTTGGCAACATCACTGTTGTCCCATATTTTTTTCACTTTTTGATGACTGTCTTCACTGTGTTCCATAGTATATCCAATGCTGTGGAAATTTTTTTGTACTCTTCTCCTGACTGATACCTGTCAACAATGAGATCCTTTGATGCTTTGTAAGCTCTCTGCGAACCATGGCTTTTGCTGTAGCAGGCAGGCAACTGAGTAAATGTCAGGAAATCCTACTAGGACAGCTGAACTTTATTTGAGGTTAGTCAGTGTCTCTCTAATTGATAGCAAGTGTGTACCCAAGAAGACTGAATGCTGTAATTAAATCAAAAGGTGCTTCAACAAAGTATTAGTTTAAGGGTGTGTACACTTTCGCAACCAGCTTATTGTACGTTTTTTTTTTTTTTTATATTTTCCTCTAACAGATTTGTTTTTCAATTGAATTGTACAGGTTATAGGTCACATTAAAGGTGGGAAAAGTTTGGAAATTATTTATTGTGGTCTCATTTTTTTTATGTCACAAAAACCTGGCATTTTAACAGGGGTGTGTGCACTTTTTATATCTACCGTAGATATTTTGGTACATTTGCATAAAACTCATTCATGTTGCTAAAGCATTTCCATCTTGGACATACATAGTGCCAATTGCCAGTCTTTTTTTTCTCAGAGATTGGTAGTCAATATGACATTTCAAAAAAAAAAAAAAGACACAATAACCTTATGTGCTCATTAATCAATGTGCATTTTTCTTGAGACATCCAGCTGCTTTTGGGAAGGAAAAATGTAATTTTCACTTTTTGCAGAAGCAGTGCTGGAAATGTAACTGACAAGTACACTAATTTTGTCTTCACCGTAAGAGAAGAGGTGAACCATTTTGATAACTGTTTGATAAGTGTTGAAGAGGATGTAGACATGGTGTTAAAATGTAGTGCACAGTCTTTCGGTAAGCTATAAAGTATTTTTCCCAGAGACTGTGTTTTTGCTGCCTTACATCACTTTACATCAGGTACTTTTGGTTAACTGTGGTAGAACATGACGTATTATGCATTTAAACTCATTTGAACATCCTGAATCCAACATTTCCAACTACTGGGAGATATTCAGTTTGACATTCTTGCAACACACATGCACCACACATGCACACAGACATACTCCTTGTATGACAAGATTATAAAAAATGCAGTGGAAAATTTCTTCCTTTTTTATATACTAGTTTTATTAAACATACATCAGTTCAGCCACACTGCAGGGCTGCATCTAAATGAAAGTACACAATTAGTATTAATAAATTGAGAAGTTGTGGGCATGGCACTTGCAAGCTGTCATAGCCATCTCCTGATATTTGCAACTCTTGCCTCACCACTTTATGATATAAAACATTTCAGAAACTGTAAAAAGGTGTTACTTTGTTTAGCATATGGAGTTTGTTTTGTTTTTTTCTATGTCCGCAGATTTTCTGAATGTCCTATGTAGTAGTTACTTCACCCACCAGCACTGCAAGGGAAGCTCCATGCTAGTAGCAACATCAGTGCAAACTGTCCTTTCCATGTAGGTAGACAAAAGCACTTGAGTCCCCTTGCCCAGATTTGGCACCATTGGCAGTTCTGGCAGTGATTGCAGATTCCAGGATGGGTCTTTTGCTGCACTGTCTGTGCAGAAAAATGAACAGGTAAAACACACCAATTAGAGAATACAGTACGTATGTGTAAACCATAATCTGAATTAAAGGTAGAAACTAAGCAACTCCAGATATCTGGAGTGTGGAAGACAGACTGAAGCTCCAAAGGCGGTGGTGTTTCCATATTCATAAAGGATGCACACACCTCCAGACTGGTAGCCCAACATAACACATCTGAGATACTTCAGGTGCAGCTAACAGTGGTCTCAAAATAAAAGTGCCAGCACCTTGGAGAGTCAAATAATAAAGTTTATTTTAACATCAAAAAGCTGATAACTAGACCGGTTTCAGCTCAAAGCTTTCCTCAGTAGTACATTGAAGTAATTGAATGAAGCTCTTATATAGCTAGAATAAGTAGATTCATGACCTCATTTCCTGTAATTAATTAAACATGAAAATGTTATAGTGATAAATCACTAAGTAATACATTATTTCACTAGCATCCATCTATGCATGAAATACATGTCTAAATGTCAATATAGAATAAACATATAATTAAAGCAAAATAATGTGAGAAAACATAAAAAGGGAAAAAAGTAATTATTTATACAATAAGAAATAAAATTCCTTACTGCAAAGTCATAATTTGTCATTTAACCCTGGGGAGAAAAGTCCCCCTAGTTTAATAATCCACCTTCTCTCCTTGGTATTAAGAATATCGTGCCATCCTGATTTGAAAGAACGATCCCCCAAAATTCGATCAATGATTGTAAAGGTGAATCTGGCATTTGAATGTTTCATTGTGTGTTTATAAAGTGCATTGGTGATTCTGTGATTTCTGATGTCCCCTAAGTGTTCTGAAATTCTAATACGGAACTGCCTCGATGTCTGGCCAATGTAGAAGGCCTGACATGTGCAGGTGGCTAAGTAGATTATCCAATCCGAACTACAATTTCCGAAGAAATTGATGTCGTATACCTGACCAGTGTTTTTGCTGGTAAAACTTGTTGTTTTGAAAATGTAGTTACAAAAGCTACAATGGCCACAAGGGAAAGTACCAATGAGCTTATCTCCAGTGAGTGTCCTTTGTGTATAGTTATCATGCTTAGTGTTTGTTGTTTTTTTGTAATGGGAAAAATGGGAACACAAGGATTTGCCCTTTCTGTAGGAGAAGTAGCAACGTTCTCCTAAATAATTTTCTAAAAGGGGGTGCGATTTAAGTATATTCCAGTGGTTATTGACAATGTTGATCAGGTTTCTACTATTTCGGCCATAAGTCGTAACCAATCTGCATATGTCGGAACCATTAGTTTTCTTGCTTGTCTTGTATTCTAATAGAGAATGTCTGGGTAAAGTATCACAAGTTTGGACCACTGAGTTGATGATTTGTGATGAGTATCCCCTGGATAAAAATCTGTTGGTTAAGTCCTGTTGATGTTTGGTGAGGTCTTCCTGCGAAGAACATATTCTTCTTATTCTCATAAATTGGGATTTTGGAATATTTTTAGTGATATGTTTCGGATGAAAGCTGTTTGCATGTAGGAGAGTATTGTACTGAGGAAATTTTCTATAGACAGATGTTTGAAGTGTATTGTCAGTCTGTCTTTTCAAATGGACATCCAAGAAATGAATTTCATTGAGATGATGTTCTTCAGTAAATTCAATACCCCAAATATTGCCATTTAAATATTCCAAAAATTCCCTAAGGTATTCGTTGCCTCCTTTCCAAACCAACCAACAATCGTCCAGGTATCTCCTCCATATGTCTATTTCAGGTAAATATATATTGTGCATTGGATCGTAAATGATTGTTTCTTCTATGTATCCCATGAAGAGGTCCGCGTAAATGGGCGAAAGAGGCTCCATGGCTGTTCCTTGTAATTGCCAGTAGCAATCCTGTTGGAAATAGAATACGTTTTTGGTCAAAATGTGTTCCACCATACATAGTAGAAGTGTATTCATTCCTGGTGGATATAAATTGACTTTATATAGCCAGAATTCCAATGCCATTAGGCCTGCCCAGTGAGGGATACTGGTATATAGAGAGGATACATCCAAGGTGCACATAAGCCAGTCCGTGTCCAACTGTGTATCTGTAACTATCTGCAAGAATTCGTAGTATCCTGTATTCTTGCGAATAAATCTCAATAATGGTTTCAACTTTTCAGTAAGAAAGGCGAAAGAGGTTCAGTGAGTGAACCGATGCCTGATGCAATTGGTCTGCCAGGTGGTTGTTCTATGGATTTATGAATCTTAGGTAGAAGATATAGATACTGTTTGGCAGGATCTTTAACTGTCAGATGTTTCTTTGTTTTCTCTGAAATTATACCATTCTCAACTGCCTCTTCAAGAAATAAATTGATTTCAGTTTGAAAACCAGGTGTTGGATCAATATCCATCTTCATATAGTGGTGGTGATTGGATAGTTGTCTGTAAGCTTCACCAAGATAGTAATCATTGTCCATAACCACAACCGCACCCCCTTTGTCTGCTGGAATGATGACAAGGTCAGTGTTGTTTTTAAGTTGTGTAAGGGCCCCCCTCCTCCCCAATTCTTATCTTATATTGGTTTTTATTGAACTGTCCTCAGACAGATTTTTTGTGTCTTTTGACCAACAGAAAACTACCGGTTTTCATTCTTATTCCGTTCAAGCCTGCGCCCTTTTGTGATTCAAAATTGTCATTGGCTATTCTTAACTTCCTCCCTGGCTAGTTTGTTCTCAGAACCCTACTGCTTTGAATTTAAACTAGGATTCTCAGTTTATTGTGGATCAAAGCTACTGCAACCAATTGTCATGGATCTAGACAAATTATTATTAGGCCTTTGCTCCGATAAGGATGATCTAAAAATTTTTGGGATTGGTATTGACAACAGTAATACCCATGTTCTGAACAAAACTGATCCAGTTGACGGTTGCGAAAATTCTTTCCACAAGCTTGGAAAACAAATTAAGGCATTGAGAACCAACATTTGGCATCATAAACTATTCAAAGCTTACCAAATACAAAACATAACCCCAAGGGGTTTGAGATGCAAAATACAACCACTTGTGGCTAATCCAGATGAGATTTTAATTAAAGAGTGGCAAATAGCGCAACAAGAAGCGGCTATGGCTAGGGTCAACATATTGTTATCCTATTATGAAAGAATTATTAAAATTAATATAGAGGATGTTGAAAAAACTTGTAACATACTCAAACAACATGAGGGGAACAGCAATTTTCAGGATTGTTTGAACAAACTAGCCAAGGATGCCTCCACTTTGGAGAACAGTCTCAAAAGTAAGAAATTACACAAATTTGCCCGTGATAAAGAAGACTATCAAAAGGGCAGACAATTTGAATCACAGAAGGGTGTCAGGTTTGCTCAAGGCACCAAGAGTGTGCCCTTTAATCGGAAAAAAAGACCTAGGTCTATCCTTAAGAAATCAGGTACAGGTTACATTACATCTGGGAGGAATCTTCTACTACAGATACAGATATATCCACAATTGGGGACTCTCCAAATGCTAAAAGGGGTAGAACATTGCAACACCCTTTAGGGGTAAGAAACATAGAGCAGGAAGAAAACATAGGGGTCACAAGTTTGGAAGAACTCTTCATGTCAGTGATAAAGTAAATGAACATTATACCAATGTACTTAACATTTCTCAACATGTTTTAACTGACAACAACATGCACTATTGAATAAAGGACTCGGTTTTATCCCAGGCTTCTTTATTGATGAGAGCACTTTTGTATCTGACATTTTAGACTTTTGCAGAAAGATTAACTTAAAAATATTTTTTCAACAGCAGGATTCAAATAATGACACTCAAAGATCAACTGACTTCAAATTTCACAAATCTTCCTTTATGCCTCCAATGGATAAACACGTTTTTGTGTTTCAACAGGCTGTTATTAAAGATTTACATTTTCATTACAGTTCTACAGACATCATGCGCAATAACCTTTCTAAACAAGAACAGTTGGCCCTTACACAACTTAAAAACAACACTGACCTTGTCATCATTCCAGCAGACAAAGGGGGTGCGGTTGTGGTTATGGACAATGATTACTATCTTGGTGAAGCTTACAGACAACTATCCAATCACCACCACTATATGAAGATGGATATTGATCCAACACCTGGTTTTCAAACTGAAATCAATTTATTTCTTGAAGAGGCAGTTGAGAATGGTATAATTTCAGAGAAAACAAAGAAACATCTGACAGTTAAAGATCCTGCCAAACAGTATCTATATCTTCTACCTAAGATTCATAAATCCATAGAACAACCACCTGGCAGACCAATTGCATCAGGCATCGGTTCACTCACTGAACCTCTTTCGGCCTTTCTTACTGAAAAGTTGAAACCATTATTGAGATCTATTCGTGCAAGAATACAGGATACTACGGAATTCTTGCAGATAGTTACAGATACACAGTTGGACACGGACTGGCTTATGTGCACCTTGGATGTATCCTCTCTATATACCAGTATCCCTCACTGGGCAGGCCTAATGGCATTGGAATTCTGGCTATATAAAGTCAATTTATATCCACCAGGAATGAATACACTTCTACTATGTATGGCGGAACACATTTTGACCAAAAACGTATTCTATTTCCAACAGGATTGCTACTGGCAATTACAAGGAACAGCCATGGGAGCCTCTTTCGCGCCCATTTACGGACCTCTTCATGGGATACATAGAAGAAACAATCATTTACGATCCAATGCACAATATATATTTACCTGAAATAGACATATGGAGGAGATACCTGGACGATTGTTGGTTGGTTTGGAAAGGAGGCAACGAATACCTTAGGGAATTTTTGGAATATTTAAATGGCAATATTTGGGGTATTGAATTTACTGAAGAACATCATCTCAATGAAATTCATTTCTTGGATGTCCATTTGAAAAGACAGACTGACAATACACTTCAAACATCTGTCTATAGAAAATTTCCTCAGTACAATACTCTCCTACATGCAAACAGCTTTCATCCGAAACATATCACTAAAAATATTCCAAAATCCCAATTTATGAGAATAAGAAGAATATGTTCTTCAGGAAGACCTCACCAAACATCAACAGGACTTAACCAACAGATTTTTATCCAGGGATACTCATCACAAATCATCAACTCAGTGGTCCAAACTTGTGATACTTTACCCAGACATTCTCTATTAGAATACAAGACAAGCAAGAAAACTAATGGTTCCGACATATGCAGATTGGTTCGACTTATGGCGAAATAGTAGAAACCTGATCAACATTGTCAATAACCACTGGAATATACTTAAATCGCACCTTTTAGAAAATTATTTAGGAGAACGTTGCTACTTCTCCTACAGAAAGGGCAAATCCTTGTGTTCCCATTTTTCCCATTACAAAAAAACAACAAACACTAAGCATGATAACTATACACAAAGGACACTCACTGGAGGTAAGCTCATTGGTACTTTCCCTTGTGGCCATTGTAGCTTTTGTAACTACATTTTCAAAACAACAAGTTTTACCAGCAAAAACACTGGTCAGGTATACGACATCAATTTCTTCGGAAATTGTAGTTCGGATTGGATAATCTACTTCGCCACCTGCACATGTCAGGCCTTCTACATTGGCCAGACATTGAGGCAGTTCCGTATTAGAATTTCAGAACACTTAGGGGACATCAGAAATCACAGAATCACCAATGCACTTTATAAACACACAATGAAACATTCAAATGCCAGATTCACCTTTACAATCATTGATCGAATTTTGGGGGATCGTTCTTTCAAATCAGGATGGCACGATATTCTTAATACCAAGGAGAGAAGATGGATTATTAAACTAGGGGGACTTTTCTCCCCAGGGTTAAATGACAAATTATGACTTTGCAGTAAGTAATTTTATTTCTTATTGTATAAATAATTACTTTTTTCCCTTTTTATGTTTTCTCACATTATTTTGCTTTAATTATATGTTTATTCTATATTGACATTTAGACATGTATTTCATGCATAGATGGATGCTAGTGAAATAATGTATTACTTAGTGATTTATCACTATAACATTTTCATGTTTAATTAATTGCAGGAAATGAGGTCATGAATCTACTTATTCTAGCTATATAAGAGCTTCATTCAATTACTTCAATGTACTACTGAGGAAAGCTTTGAGCTGAAACCGGTCTAGTTATCAGCTTTTTGATGTTAAAATAAACTTTATTATTTGACTCTCCAAGGTGCTGGCACTTTTATTTTGAGACTACCAGACTTGCTTGCCTGGCACCAGCCTAACTTGCTAGCTACATCCCTACATTGCAGCTAACAGTGGGTAAGACAGCAATTCAGGTCGTAGCCTGCTATAGGTCCCCAACCATGTCGCAAGACTCTCACTCCACGTTCCTAAGCACCCTGGAGAATATTAAGGTCCAACCTAACACCCTCATACTGGGTGACTTCAACTACTCCTTCATTAACTGGGAAGGCTACTCATGTACCAATACACTTGCCCAACTTTTCCTGGAATTCATTAATTTCAGTTCCCTGGACCAGCTCATTCTTACCCTCACTAGAGATAGCACTATCCTTGACCTGGTCATTACTAACATGATTACAAAAAAGCAAAACCGGAGGACTGCTTTGAGCAAAAAAAAAAAACACAAATTTATTGAAGCGCTTTTCGTCTGCCTCTATGGACAGACTTCTTCAGATAAAATGAAATGGTAAAACACTTCCTTTATAAAATCAACTAAGTCACATGTATTGGAACAACCAATAATCCAGGTCAAATGAGTGTTTACAAGTGCTAAACAACCAGTAGTACATTCCTTTGCTATTTAAAGTTACTGTACATAAATATAACATTGACTTAAAATACCAACATGGGCGACCACTGCTCTACGCCAATAGTCAAGTCCTCCCTGGTTAGATCCAACCACAAACTAATCACCTTGGATATCCACATCCCTCTAACCCCCCTGCAAAGAAAACCACCATGAAAAACTTCTCCAAAGCTAACTTTGGGGTCCTAAAAACAGAGGTGGGTAACTTCACGGCATCCATGCAAATGGAGAATAGATGCATGACTGCCGAATCATACACCAATGCACTGTACAAACACATACACAAATGCATGGATCTCACCATACCCAATAGAACCAAGACACTCTCCTCCAAAAAAAGGAAGCCACTCTAGTGGTCCCCTGCCTTAAGCAAACTCTACAACAGAAGGAGGAAACTGATGCAGACTAAGGTGAACTCCCAAGACTGGAAAAACTCCCTTATCAGCCTCAACAAAAAGTTGAGATCGGTCATCAAATCCTCCAAAGGTAACTATGAAAGCAGAATTGTAGCAGATAGTAAAGACAATCACAAGGCCTTCTGTAATTAAGTAAGGAATCTCCACGGCAATACCCAGACTTGCTCTGAGCTACTGCACTATGGTACCTCTTATACCGAGCCAACAGATATTGCTAGTATACTGGCCAACAGATTTAGTGGCTACTTTACATCCCCCCCCCGTGGACCAATCACAATACCAGTAGATTTCCAGGCACCCAGTATTACTGCTGTACAGGCAAAAACAACACTGTTCAAGGCCAAGAATACAGCTTCTATGGGACCTGACAATATCCCTGGCTGTGCTGTACAGAGTGAACTGGCACCTCACCTGTGTGCCCTGTTCAATCACAGCCTGACCTCAGGCTTTGTCCCTACCGAATGTTGCACTGCTACAGTCATCCCTCTCCACAAAGGAGGAGTGACTACAGACCATGGGAACTATCAGATAAAGAAAAAATTCCAAACCTGTAAACCGATTAAGGAACCAGGAACAACAAAAAGTAGTAAATAAGTAACAAGCACAATGGTTCCACACAGCACACCTTTAATTCCAATTCGAAATGGAAAGCGCTTTCACGGATATTTTCCTCTTCGTCAGACCATACAATGCAAAAATCATCATTAGGATACAACTATTTAAATGCTAAACAGCCAATGGGATATATGGACTAACTACCAACATCAAAATTAACCCATTCATCTTAGACTATCTCTGAACAGCTAACCTGTGTATATTAAAAAATTACAAAACATCTTATAAAATACAAACAACTAAAGCAATACTATGTTAAAATCAGAATGATATCATGTAAGTTGTATATCAAAAATATACAAATATAATTAAATGAAGCATAAACATAAATATAAAATACTTATGATAAAAAAATATATAAATGGGTATCTACACATGAAATCAGCAGTACTATCTAATTAATTTAAATGTTTAAGAACTCTAGCTTTCAAAAAAGGTTTCAACGAAACTTCACTATTTAAACCTGGTGGCTTATCAGCTTGAAAACATATAATCAATCCATTTCTGCTCCACAGCTTCAGTTTTATTGCTGAGGTCCCCACCTCACATATTACTATATAGAATCTCCAGAACTAGAAACTTAAACTTGTGTGTGGATCCTTCTTTGATCACATGCATGGCCAGAGCACTGGTCTCTTTAGCATTCCTAATGTCTCTAAGGTGTTCAAGGATTCTATCTTTGAATACTGTATTTGTCTTACTTTAGTGCAGTAACAGAAATAAACATTTTTATTCTGACAGTCAGCATAGAAAGTTCCATCTATCTTAAATCCTAACTGTGGACATAAAAAATGCCCACCAGTGTGTATACATACACAAGCCACACATCTACAAGCATAGGTCCCAGATCTGTCTGAGTGGGCATGGTTCTGGGGACAGAGAGGCGTATAACATAACTGGCTTTTAAGGGATCTGTTATTTCTTAATGTGAAACTGGGTTGATGACCTATCGCACCTTTCAGTTCTTGAACTGTGGAAAGGATATCCCAATTATTTCTTATTACATCACAAACCATATGGATATTACTTGCAAAGGTCAAAGGCATCCTGATCATCTCATTATTAACAGTTCTAGTACTGGTTAAAGTAGCCATACTAGTTACATGAGTAGTCTGAGTATTAGGGAGAGTATTAGAAAAATAAGGTCTACATCTCCCTTGTCTCTTGATCTGAAAATCAGTAACACTGCCCTTATAGCCCATCTCCATAAATTCTTTCTTAAGTGTAGCTAAAGCTAATGTTAACATAGCATCATTACTGTACAAGCACATAGTGCGAAATATTTGTCCTCTTAATACATTCAGCTTGGTATGGTTAGAGTGCATATTACCATTGTGTAATACATTATTCCTCCTTACACTCTTCCTATGCATAGTAGTAGAAACAGAACACAAATCATCTTTACTCACCTTCACATCTAGAAGTTCAATCTCCTCAGGTGAGTATTTGTATGTAAATTTCAAAAAACTACTCAAATCATTTATATATTGCAAAAATTCCCTTAATCGTTCCTCTGTACCTTGCCACAACAGAAAAATATCATCTACAAAATGCTTGTACCATTTAATCGAGGCACAGTACATATTGTTGAAAAGTATATACTTGGTCTCCCAATTAACAAGCAATAGGTTGGCATAGCTATTTGCACAGGCAGTGCTCATAGCTACACCAACCTTCTATATGTAATAGGTGTTGCCAAAGATGAAGGCATTATTTTCAAGAATAATCTCAAGGAGAGTGCAAATAAGTCCCATCTTGCTATTAAGAATATTACTTTCACATAACAGTTCCCTGACATTCTCTATACCCCAACTATTAGGAATTTATAGGGACTCTATTTCCAAGGTAACAAAAAAGCATGGACCTGTTATTACATCCAAATGGTTACTTAAATCATTTAAAAGCTCCTTGGTATCTTTCAAAACAGTCTGACAATCATTCAGAACAGCATGCAAATTATTTTCTACAAATATTGAGAGCGGTTCAGTTACCCAGCCTTTGCTAGATACAATAGGTCGCATTGGAGGATTAAATAAATTCTTATGCACCTTTGGGAGACCATATACTATAGGAACTACTGGTTGATCCACTTTGAAACATTCAAACAATGGTTCAGAAATCATCCCAGTTACTAATAGGTCAAACACAAAAAATTGTACCTTAACAACACTTTTCCATACCTTAGAAGGATATAGAAGTATAGGTATTTTCATCCCTTAAAAGGTTCAGCATACTCTCCACATACATATCTTTGTGTAGTACTACAATGCCACCTCCCTTATCTGCTGGTCGTATCTCAATACTATTCATATGTCTTAATTCCAACAAAGCCTGTCTCTCAACAGTCGACATATTAACAAATACATTATTTTGTCTTTCAGCAAACTTCTCCCTGAGTTATCACAATTGTCTATAAATAACTCAATAGTGGGATTTGTGGGTGGCACAAAAGTACTGGGCTTTCTAAAAATACAGTTACTTTGCATAGTATTGTTAAACATTGTTTTCAAAGTTAGGGTCCTGCCAAACAAACGTAGATCTTGTAACACACTCACTAAGTCTGCTTTCTGGGCCGGAACAAAAGTCAAACCTCTGTTAAGAACAGAAATTTGTGTTTCAGTTAGTACAGTTGAGGAAATAATGTGTACTAAACCTGTTTGGTTCTCTTTCCTGTTCTTTGTCACTTCTTCCTCGCTGTGCATTCGCCGTATCCTGGGGTTTGTGAACCGACTCCTGCACCTTCCCCTTATTGGGAGTGGGTTTTTCAACAAAAAATACCCTTGCGATGGATTCGACAATGCCAAACTCTGCTCAGTTCTGTTGGGGCTCTTGCATGCCGCCATGGTAGATTTCTAACGGTGGTCTCATTACTCTCGGATGCATCATAACTGCAGCCTGCAGCATTTCCACTTGTATTTCTGTTACTAGCATCCAACGGAATATTCTCCGATGGTTTAGGTGGTGGCAAAACTCCTGGTGTTGTAAAAGTAGCAACAGAAGTCTGTAGTGCCTGTTGAGTCAGTACGCTAGGTGATAGAAAAACTCACTAAGCCAGGCATCAACCCCTATGTCACTAGGTGGGTTGCAAACTGGTTCACAGGTAGAACCCGCAGTGTGAAAGTAGCTGATTCCAAGTCAGACTTCTGACCAGTCATGAGTGGAGTCCCACAGGGTTCATTCCTGTGTCTTCCCCTGTTTGGTATCTACTTCTCTGAAGTCCAGGCCAATACAAAGGGTCTCTGGCTGACAAAGTTCATAGACGATTGCAAGTTGGGAGCTATTAACTCTCCAAGCGATGTTGACATCTTACAGAAAGGCCTCGCTGACATCAGCAACTGGTGTCAGAACCATGAGCTCAATGCCAAAAAATTTGTTGTCATCCCCTTTGGGAGAAACCCAGTTCCCATGAATTACCACATCGATGGTAATCCACTGAATACAGAAGGAGTTATAAGAGATCTGGGAACACAGGTTGATAGCAAGCTCTCTTTTGACCTCCACATTGCCACTGTGGTCAAACCCTTCTATGTGGCACAACTCATTGCTAAGGTTTTTGCATCCAGGAAGAAAGAGGTCATTGTCTCCCTCTACTCTTCCCTCATTAGGCCAATCATCGAGTACAATGCACCATTTGGCATGCAATTCACTAGACACCTGCAACAACTGGGGAGGTGGCAAAACTACCTCACAAAGAGTATCCTAGGCCTTCAACACTTGTCCTAGATGGACACACTCAAACTCCAACTATTCTCTGTTTCATATCACCTACTTAGAGGCAATCTCTGCTTGACTTAGAAAGCCATGTCTGACCCAGCTCTGTTAGAAATGCTACATCTAAAGAAATCCCAATCCCTATGCACCACAAGCTCCAGAGACCTCAACCTCATTACCACAATCAACAGAACATGCTGGAGGTACTGCTTCAGAACACAGACACTGCCCATGCTATG
The DNA here is from genome assembly GCF_019279795.1 of Protopterus annectens. NCBI lineage: Eukaryota > Metazoa > Chordata > Ceratodontiformes > Protopteridae > Protopterus > Protopterus annectens. Next base: position 728,188,810 of record NC_056748.1, read on the forward strand.
GAATAGCCTTCCCATATATATGTATATATATATGTGCATGTATGTGTGTGTGTATATATATATATATATATATATATATATATATATATATGTTCATGTATGTGTGTGTGTGTATATATATATATATATATATATATATATATATATATGTATATATATATATATATATATATATATATATATATGTATAAAATTTTA
>NC_056748.1:728259152-728279152 GCF_019279795.1 Protopterus annectens
TATGCAGTTGTACATTACACAAGTGTGAGGGCTGTTCCTGTAAATTTGTACAGAACATACCTCTCAACCTCTTAGAGCACCGAACCTGCGCAAAACCTACACGATAGTGGGACAATTAGGGACACATTTTAACGATTGCTCTTACAAGCTTAGAACGTTGATAGAATGCTAGGTTTTGCATTAGCATGACTGTTGTGCAGGTTGTGGATTCTTACACTCAGGATATTTCTCATTATTTAGTGACGTCAATCCCCAGTTATTTACCACACTGGTGCAGATTGTCGGAGGCACACACCAACACTATGGGGCGAATCTATGGTCATTTTTAGGGTTGCCACCTTTTCGACTGCCCAAAGTGGGACATGTTCTGTAGAGATGTCAGATTTTCCAGGACAAATCATACCTACAGCCATGCATAGTGCTGAACTTTAACCTTTTTTGTACATATAATAGCTTATTCTAGTAACATTTGAATTGCTTATGCTACTTCACATAACATATTGAGGATTCATATATAATAACCGTTTTATGCGACTATTAAAGTAAATTAGGGAATAAACTCTCGGGACATTTGCTATGTGTTGATTTATTTCACAGGACACAACTGCCTACAGAGGGAATGTTACTCGCAAAGTGGGATAGGTGGTGACCCTAGTCATTCTGCGAATATCCGGACAGTTGAGTGGTATGGCACAGACCTCTGTAATACGCTGTTGTGTTCTGGCACAGCAGTAGCTCAGCATTAAAGACTGCAGTCGGAACGTGCTGACAGACAGTTGGGTTTCAGACTTCATACTCCAGACATTAATGCCAATGTGCAAACTGTTATTCTATCAAATTCTATGTTTCTAGGAGATATGTTTACAGATTGTCTCTGATTTTGGACCTTTGTCTCACTTATATTCACGGCTCTGTCCAGATATCTTGCTCACACAGGTTGACAGGTATGGTCAGTCACGACTGCACACAGTCAGTGTCCCTCACACTTGATCAGGTTTGACCTGTTTACGTAGTGTCTTCCTCGCCCTCATGCCGTTTTCCACTTTGCAAATGTGTGCATTATATTCTCCCTCCTATTCGTGTCTGGACATGTGCATCACGGGAAGGTATTTTATCCTGGGTGGTAGGTTATGCATGCCCACTTAGGGCTGGACAGTGTCATGGACCTCCACTGCACGTTCTGACTTGTGTCCAGATATCTACTGGATTGGACATCATGTCGTCATACCCATTCTACTATTTACACAAGTTGGTCATCCCATGAAGGATATCCCAAAAATTGGTCAAAACGAAAACATGTTAGATAACGAAGATTTTGTGGATGCACGAAAATGTGCAGGGGGTTTTACCTGCAGGGGATACATGGTTTGCAATCCTGACACTGCCTAGAGTGACAATACCTACTACATATGCGTAGGGGTCACTGTGTGTAGCTGTTTCTGCAACAAACCAGTGGACCAAGTATGGCTGGGTTTGGTGGACGTTCTGGTATGGTGGCAGGTTGTGTGTTGTGGAGGGTATGCTGGGTAGGCTATTATGCATCCAGGTGTGTTGCGTTTGTGGCCAGTTCCATCAGGACCTATCTGTGGGTATGTGACAGTGCCGTATCTATACATTTGTCTCGCATATTTCCATATTCATATGTTTGTGAGATTGTGCTCTACACTATGGCCTGTCTGCTTGTCTTGCAGCTGTTTCTACATGAGGTTGTGTTTCTTTCCACTTCACCCGCTGCCCCCTCATACACCTCCGGTTCACCTTTTCTGCATACGACACATGTATCGCCTTTGAGGAATTTACCATTAAACACACACCCCGCACACACAAATTACTCACACCCCATAGAGCACTACTTTGGTTGTTGGCCCATGACACGGCCAGATTTACACATTGACTACCCTACATGTGTCGGGCACCTTTATGGTTGTGTGGACTACCCTGCCATGTTTGCTTTCCATATACTATACCTCACGCACATAGGTACACGCCCTTACTTCACTTTCATTACTTGGTTGGTGTATCCGGGTACTACCCGTTGGACTGTGTCACATACACGTTCGGATTATACAGCTGACTTTCGGATTTTGCCAGCCTGTTCTACTCATTGGTAGGATGGCACCTTTTCCTATGTCCAAGCTATTCCTTACACATGTCTGACCGTTGTGGACATTGCCTCCCCACAGTCAATGGTTGTGTTTCCACCTTTTCAATTGGCCACAGTGTGACATAGGGTTACCACCTGTCCCACTTTGCGAGGGGCAGTCCCTCTTTGGGCAGTTGTGTCCTGACATGTAATTGTCAACATGGCAAATGTCCTGAGATTTTAGAACACACATATTTCTTATATTTTATGTGATAGTTGCATTAAACAGTTAATTCTGTATCTGAAATACCTGACTGTTATGAGAAACAGAATAAGCAACTAAAATGCTACAGGAATATGCTTTTCTGTAGGCAAAACAGTTATGTTCAGTCCTTTGTACTGGCCGTGGGTATGTGTCGGCCTGTACAGTCTGATGTCTGTACCAAACATGTCCCACTTTGGCCATTTGTAAGAGTGGCAACCCTACTGTGACAGTTGCGGTGAACACAGCATATTTTACAGGCCGACACATACCCAAGGTCAGTTTGGCAGATACAACTTTCAATTCTTGCCTATATCTAAGCTTATTCTTGTAGCATTTCGGTATCTTATTGTATTATATGTCCAGTGAAATATGTTTACTGCAACTATTGCATGACGTCTACGGAGGAATTATGTCCTATATTCTCTGGACATTTGCCAGTTTTACATGTTTGTGTGAGGACACATCTGCCCACACAGGGACTGTCGCTCGTAAAGTGGGACAGGTGGTAATCTTGGTCGACGGTACGGATCATACTGTTCCTTTTGGCCTACATGTGTCCGTGTTGTTATGGCTCGTTTATATTCTCCTTCTGTTTCGTTTACATGCGTATGCTATTTCCTATCACTTTTGGTATGTGAAATACGGACATACCTTTTGTATGTGACTATTACATGGCTTGTGGGATATGATTCAGACATACGGTCACTACCTATATCTACATTTTTCCTCGTGTATTTTGTTATGGACACATCTGCACAGCTATGTTCCCTCCCTCAAATTATGGGTCGGATGGTGACCCTCTCCGTTGGACTGGACGTACCTACTGGCGGCGCGCTCACATCTGATACGTTTCACTTCCACATGAAATAGCTATCAACACTACGTTGGACTACAGGCACACGGTTTTCCTGTCATTTGTTCATGGGTAGGGACCCGTTATTCCCTACCGTGCATTTGTGTTTGACTCTTCATTTTCTGTTCGCAGGGTCTCTGCTTTGCATACGTTTCAGTCTCCGCGGACACTGATAGGTACGATTACTATTGCTGGCAGAATATAATATTCAGCAGTTTAGGTTGCTCCTTGAAAGCTGACATTGACACGCCTCCCTGCGCAACTTCGATATGCCCCTTGCACTCGCGCACGTTGGATGAAAAAGAGCATAAATGGGATTTGGGACATGTTTAACAAAATGCTCAACAGACCTGAGGTTTTTAACTATAGTTTACAATATAGCTATAGGAGAAATCACAACCTCAAAGAAATATTGGAAAGGAAAGGACCTGATGGTAATACAACATCTAAAATGGAAACATTCAAATGTGAAAGATGTTCCGAATGCACATTTTTGGCCAAAGGTGATATTCTTATGGCACCCAGTTATACCTTAAAAGCAAAAGAATTGTTGTTTATATTCCTTATTGTACTGCCTGTTGTGCATATTATGTGGGAAAGACAGAACGCAATCTAAGACAACGAATATACAAACATATGTATGATGTAAGCCGGGTAGAGAAACAAATGCCCTAGCTAGACGTGTTCCTAGATGCCCATTAGTTGACTAAATTTTGGGTTCTTGAATGTATAAAATACGATGTCAGGGGAGGAAATTGGGAAACCAGATGAATTCAGGGAACTTATGTGGCAGCTGCGTCTTGATGCCTGTACATTCCCAGGATAGAATGACCATATTTCTTTAGCTCCAGCCCTAAAATTAAGTGCCAAAAAATTAAGATAGTGACTTCCTTGCAAAGAGTGCACAATATAGATTTTTTAAATATATTCTTTGACTATTTTCTTTTCTACATTTTTTACGTTTTTTATGTACACTTACAATGTTTCTTTATGGGCAGTTGCACACAACTTTTTATATTCTGTTAATATATTTTATGTACACAGTTTAAAAAGTTTATGGTGTTTTAAACTTTTTAACTTGGATATCATTTAGGGGTCTGTTTAGACTTAATTGATTAAATGAGCTTACCAGTAGGAGATGTTCACAACTTAAACTAGAAGATTACATATGTGTACTGATTCTGATGAAGTTTCCTGTTGGAAATGAAAGCGCTTAATCTGTTGAAGCGATGTGTGTGTGATCTAATAAAATCCTTGGAACTACTGGCATTCTTTTTTTGTGGAGGGATAGCTTTTATTGGAGCCTTGGAACAGAAGTTTTTCATGAGGTTCTGGTCATTGTTACTTCATTGTCCTGTAGGTGATTCTTGTAGGCAGTATGTTACAAAGAATGCCTAAAGTGCAAAGGATTTGTCACTGAGATCTCCAGCTATGTCTGTAATAGTTAGGAAGTATGCATGGCTGTAGCTGTTCATTTTTGGGAATATCAGAGCTGAGATTATCTGTTAAGAGTGAGATTATCTGAGAAATCCATTAAAGATATGTTGAAAGAATTAGAAAACAAAGACAAAATTGAAACAGATATTTCATATCCCCATTTTGAGTATTTGAGGTGCTCCCTAACTCGGAAGAGACCAAATATCTTGACATCTCCAAAGAGCTCTCATTTAACCCGAGATATTTATACAGTTGGTCAACCTTTCTTGTGCTGACTTTTTTTTCCTTACTTCTCTAAGATTAAGTTCATATTGGTAAGCACAACAAAAACATACAAACTAATCTTATCCCTTGCTTCCTGACAAGCAGTTCTTAATTTAAATATGTTAAACTTTTGGATAGTTCCATCATAAACTTAAAGAAACCATCAGTAACGTGATTTCTTAATTCGAAAAGAGAATGCTATACTCTCTCAAACATTGGTTAACTAAACACACATCAAGAAAATTTGTCCCAGTCTTTGGACTGGTACATTACAGTTTCCTACTCGTGCAGTTAATTTTCCCAAGTGTGTATGCTATAGACATGTCTTGGTTGAAACTGTAAATGTCATGTGCCTTTCCTACCAAATGAAAATCATTACATTGCATTGCATCACGCTCTGTGAAGCCAATATGCTGCCATCCAACTGCCAATTATAATGCATTCTTGCCACATTAAGGAGCAAACTGCTATGAGTAGATTTCTGCCCATGTTTATCAAACAAGCCTCAAATGCTTTCAGGAGTACAACATACTTTCACAACGTGTCAGCGATGTCTAGCATCTCATTTTCATCTTTTAATATGCACATTCACCACCTTCTTGATTTCTAGCCCCAAATCTTTTCAAGCTGTCATTACCATCATTCAGAATTATACTCGTTTAACTAAGGCTTCTGCACAGTTTTTACATCTGCTTTAAATTCAGTGTAAACAGCTTGCCTTCATATATCCTTATACATGCATACTACATTACCCTGACTACCCTTAGAATATTAGTGTTTCTTATACCAGATTAACCTCCACAAATGGTCCACCACCACAATCACCATCAACCATTTTTTTTCAAGATTTTTGAATGGGTTTGGGTGTCAAGTAAAGTGTTGCTTATTCTCTCTTCACTGTCACTGTTTTGCCCTCTTAAGCAGTCATGATTGACTGTCACAGGTCTTTTCTCTTGCCTTCATTCTGTTTATTCTAAATCTTCACTAAATTGTCTTCTACTTTTGTGCTCCTGCTTATGTGCCTGAACCACTATAATCTGTTTTCTGTGATCTCCTCTGCAATTCAAACTACTTTGGCTTCTGTTCTGATGTCATCATTTCTTTGTCTGTCTCATAATGTGCATCCTAGCACTTGTCAAGCACTTCATCTCTGCATACATCTGAATTTACCAACATTAAAAATGGATACAAAGGCTTTTGAAAAGTAGATATCACCAGCCAAAAATCTGTCAACTTAATTAGCATAACATTTGAGTATTGAATAACACAGAAATCTCTTACTTTCAATACTGTTCAGAAACTTAAACATAAGTTTAAAAAAATAGCATGATAGAAATGACCAAAAACTGTTATCAAAGACGCAGTATAAAATCTGTAGACTTTAATATAATTTAATAAAGGATATTGCAGACGTCTGTCTCACAAAGTGATTTATTACTTTTGGCAAAGAGATATGTAAGATATGGGTCCTCTTTTTAATTATTGGTGCCACTTGTCTGTTGGTCGTGTAGTCTTTTTTCCTGTGAACAAGTTCAAAGTTGTATGAAAGGGTGTACCTCCAAAAATAGATGTATCTTGTGAAGGGGTAAATCATGCCTGAAAATAGGCACGTTCCTCCAAAATAGGTACACAGTATGCATTTCCAGCACATCTAATTTTTCTCAACTGCTCTGTCTTCACTACCAGTTTCTGTACCGTAACGTAGTACTGGTCCAACAGTTGTTTGGTACACCTTGCTTTTCTTTTGGATTTCTTCTGTCACACACTGCCCCAGACACTCTGCCAGTTGGCTGTTGCTTCTCTGATTGTAGCTTTCAGATATCCCTTCTCCTCAACCATCACTCTCAGATATTTGTAGCTATTAACCAGTTCCGCTATTTTCCATTCTATCTCAATTTTCAGCTACTTCAGATTTCCCAGTTTGCTGCCATCACAGCTATTTTGTCTATACTCTTTCATCCCATGTGCCTTCAGTTTTGCATTCCATTGCACTATTATTTGCTGAAGTTTGTGTTCAGAGTTTGCTTGTAATGCCACATTGTCTGCATATAGCAGATTTTTTTGAGCTGTCCCCTTTGACCTGTTACTTATTTAGTCATCATCAATATGAACAGCAGTGAGCTTAGAAGTGAACTGTGGTGCACACCCACTCCTGTTGGGAACCCCTGTGTGAGTCCAAACACTGTTTGTCTTTGTGTCACTGGGTCCTTGTACATAGTCTTTCCTAATTCTGCCAGTGTTTCAAAGCACCACAGATCGTATCAAGACCGCCCAAATCATCTTTCTTGATACCTTATCATAAACTACCTCCAAGTGTAGGAATACCCAGTTGGACTCTTTCCTCATTTTTAGCCTCTTCTCCATTATCAGTCTGAAACATTGGCATTGGGCTGTCTGTGCTGCATCTTGATCTGAATCTGAACTGCTCATCTTCCATACTACTTTCTGCTACTCTGCATACTTTATTTTTTGTTATAAATGATAAACAATATTAGGAAGTAGGTTATTTATTTATTTTTATTTATTTTACATTTGTTGACTGTGCAGTCCGACTGGATATATGTCCATTTTCAGCAGAGGCCCGGGGAGAAAAGCTCCAACATAATAATACACATTGAACATTTAGTAAATGCTAGTTTCAAGCAGATTACAGTCATAAGCAATACCAGCATTTAGCACATATAGTACATATTATAAAACTCTTTACAAAACATAACATTATTTTCAAAGTTAAACATACATAACATTACATTTAGGTTTAAGACGTACTGAGCAGAAGTTATACAATTGACCCCTCCTGAAATGGAGTGGTACAAAAAAGTTAGAAGTAGTTGAAGGTAAGGTACGTAAGAAATAGAGAGGTCACCAGTCGGGGTTAGTGCAAGGACATAACTAATGAGTTTTGAAGTATTTCTTGAGTTTGTTTTTGAATGGAGTTAGTGAGGGTTCTAGGGTCAAGTCATCTGGAAGTCTTTTCCATATTTTAGTTGTACTAGTGAGAGAATAATTTATAGTTTGATGCCCATGTAGTAAATAAATAAATAAATGCAACAAAAACCTCAAAAGTTCTGGGCTGGTATTAACAGTCTTCTCCACCCAGGCCGTTCCACCACTCCTACCCCATCAGCTCCCCTTGATAAATCTCCTGCAGAAATCGCAAATAACTTCAATTCCTTCTTTACCGAAACTGTCCAGCCTCTAGCTACCCATCTCACTCCCACAGGCTCAAACTCCAGCACTGTCACTCCTAGCCCTGATCCACCCAATGCCCAAAACACCTTTGTATTCCAACCCGTACCTACTAACTTAATCCAGGCCTTACTTAAAAAACTAAAACCTACTGCTAAAACCAACCTAGCTGCCGACCACCTCCCTGCTGATTATCTTCAAAAAGTTGCAGACACCATGGCACTCCCCATTTCTATCCTGATTTTTAGATCCATCTCTGAGGGAGCCATACCATCAGTATGGAAAATTTCACATGTAATACCTTCGCCATAAAGGAGGTAGTTCCACAGAGCTATCTAACTTTAGACCTGTAGCCATTCTTTCACCACTAGCTAAAATCATGGAAAGATGCATTCACAAACAAATCATGCACTTTCTTATTCAAAACAAACAACTCGCTGACTCTCAGCACGGCTTTAGGCCATTCCACAGTACCACCACTGCTCTCCTATCTTTTGTCTAATGTCATCAGTTTTAATCGTTAACAACAACAAACTATCCTCAGCACTCTTCCTAGATCTTTCAAAAGCCTTTGACATGGTCAACCAGCACCTACTGCTCAATACGCTGCAATCCATCGGTTTAGACCGTCAGGCAATACAGTGGTTTCACTCCTACTTAAACAGTAGACAGCAGGCTGTCGTATGGCAGAACAAGATGTCATCCCAACTTCCTCAAACCCTAGGAGTCCCACAGGGCTCCATACTAGGTCCCCTTCTTTTCTCAATCTGTATCGATGATCCACACACAACCATCCCAAAAGCCACTTGCAGCCAATATTCAGATGAATCAACACTGATATGCTCTGCCTCCTCTCCAACACAATTGTTGTCCCTAACCCAGACCACTTTCAGCACCATAGAATCCTGGCTAGCTAATCACTGCCTGCTTCTAAATCCTAAAAAACCGGAGCTGCTACTTTTCTCCCCTAACCGTAGGATTTCTCCTCCATCCTTCAACTTTAAATTTAACAATGACACCATTATCTCCCCAGATGACCACACTAAGCTTCTAGGTGTAATAATCGACAACAACCTTAAATTTGATACGCATGTAAATCACACTATTAAGTCCGTCAACAAAAATCTTGGCTCCCTGTACAAAGCCAAACCTTTCCTCACTCCTTTTGCTAGGGCAGCTATTGCAAGATCCCACCTCCTCTCTACCCTTATGTGTGTCTCCCTTGTACTCACAAACCTATCCAAAACCGATCTCAATAAATTATCAGGCTGTTATAATCATATAGCCAGATTCGCTACTGGCATGGCTTTTAGGACTCATCATTGCCAGAACCTAAACACTCTAGGATGACTAGAATTTCCTACCCTTCTGCAGTTCAACCAGCTTATAGTAGCGCATAAAATACTCCACCAACCGGAAAACACCCCTGCCCTTAAAAATATTCTCAGCCCCCATAGTGCCCCCAGGTGACTATGCTCATCTAATAAACTAATGATACTGACCCAAAAAATCTACCAACTCTGCAGGCGATGCTCTGTTTGCCAACTCAATTGGTAAAATCTGGAATCTACTCCCTACTACCTTTACCAAGGAAACCTCACTTACCCCTATTTAAAAGAGACCTCAAAAACGACCTCATATCACATTGGCTGTGCCCTTGTTCTAAACCTGATTAACAACTCCACTAAATCATGTTTTGTTACCCAATCTGCAGTTTAGCTAGTTACCCATGCCTCATATCATATGTATGTCTGCACATTGTGAATTATGATATCTGCTTATATCCTTTGTTTATATTTTGATACATTTCCGTTGTTTAAAACTCAGTTATGTATGTACTGTCTTTGTTCTGTTTTGTTATGTGGAGCTTTTCTCCCTGGGCCTCCGCTGAAAATGGACATGTATCCAGTCGGACTATCCCGGTCAACAAATGTAAAATAAATAAATAAATATTACATAGGTGAAAGTAAAAGAAGTTTTGCGGCAATTGTTAAAAGAGCATAATATATGAGATATTAAAAAGGATAGTGAATTTAGTCCAGTGGCCACACACTTTACAGGAACATGGAGGGGATTCTACAGGACTGCAAGCAACAGTTTTAGAGCAGCTTTTAAAAGATAATTTAAGAAGAATAGGTGATGTGAAAAAACAACTTAGAAAGAAGGAATCTATTTTTATTTTAAAGTTTAATACCTTGAGCTCAGCAGGTTTAAGTAAGGAATGTAATTGGAAATGTTTTTTTATAAGAATGTCTCTTTAAATGTTTTTAATTGATTGTTGGTCTAATTAGAGTAGGTATTTAAAAACAAGTGTGATGGATGTTTAATGTACTCTGTTTAAGGCTTGCATAAGCCGAGGCGCTGGAGCAGTTTTATTAAGCATTTGTTTGGCTTTCTTATTAAAAAAGTTTGGAGTTTCATCTCACCTTCTTTCTTGTGGTTATTCCAATACTCTGCATACTTGTTTATTAGTCACCCACTCCAGCACTTTCATGCAGTGTGATAGGAGTTTAGTACCTCTGTACTGCCCATAGTTGTGAATGAGCCCTTCGTTCTTGTACACTGGCACGAGAATGCTTATTTTCCAATAACCTGGGATATGCCTTTCTGTCAGTAATGCTATGAGTACCCTCAGGAACCATGTCTTCCGTAACTCACCTGTGATGATACAAGATATTGCCATCTCTGCCAGAAGAAATACATCAGGGGATTTGTAACATATGCCAGCATAGCTAGCTGGAGTTTTGTAAAGAATGATGTCATTTATATATTTATTTATTTATTTTTATTTATTTCAGTTTGATTACCGGGGAAGTCCACTGGGTCAAGAAGAACCCATTTTCAGTGGAGGCCCGGGGAGAAAAGCTCCAAAATAGAATAATCAATACCAAGTTAAGAAGAATACAATGATAAATTCACACAGCAGAAAACATAATACGATACAGTAAATTCAAATTTACAATAGAAAGTACACTCAGGACAATGTAAAATACCTATTTACAATAGAATGTAGACACAGAAAGAACATTGAGTATGGAAATATACAATGGAATGTACACACTGCAGGAGTTCCCTGAGGAAACAGCAACATTGAAGTTTTTTTTTTTTTTTTTAGGTTGTTAATATTTTTGTCCAAACAGAGTGGTAGGAGCATGCTAATGGCATAGCTGGAGTTCGAGTGTAAAAAGGGTGCAGGAGTAAGGGACTTAGTCAAGGGGAGCTTTGAGATTAAATAAGGTGAAAACAAGGACATTTCCTTTTTGATGAAAGGTGTAAGAAAAGCTGGGTTTTGACGTGATCTAAGTTAGGTATAGTTCTAAGAGAAGGAGGGAGAGAGTTCCATTTTCTACCTAGAGAGTATGATAGTAGTTGTTGGCTAGCAGGATGTTTAGGTCTAGGAATGGTGATTAGATTTTGGTGTTCAGATCTTAAAGATCGTTTGGGAGTGTAAGGGGGGAGGATGGACGATAGAGCAGGGCATTTTTCTGGGTGGAATATTAGTTTATGAGTGGTTGTTAGTTGGAGATAGTCAAGGTGGTTTGGGAGTTCTAGCCAGTTTAAAGATTGAAGGGAGAGGCAGTGGTGGGTAGAGTTTTTAGACTTGGTGGCAAATTTAGAGATTTTATTATAGCAGGCTTCAAGTTTAGATGAGAGGGAGGCTGACAGATTAGAGAGGAGAGGGGCTCTGTAAAGAAGTGAGGGTAGGAGGAAGCAGGTAGCTAAGGTTTGCCTGGAGGATTTGGAAATAAATAGATTATTTCTGTGGAGCATGCCTAGTTTTTGGCGTTTTTTTATGTTTTGTTGAATGTGGAGGTCAAATTTAAGGTGTTTGTCTATGGTTATGCCTAGGAGTTTAGTGTAGGGGACTACTTCTATAGGAGTGTTAGATTGGCTGAGGATGTTAAAAGAGTTTTTGTCCAAGGATGAGGTCTTGGTAGGGAGGAAAATTAGTATTTTGGATTTATTGGAATTGAAGGAGAGATGATTTTGGTGCATCCAGTTTTCTGTAGTGGAAAAAGCTGTTTGAGTTCTAGAGAGAAGTTTGGCTAAGTTGGGGGCAGCACAGACTAAGGTAGAGTCGTCAGCGTATTGAATGACTGTAGTGTCAGGGAGAGCAGTGTGAAGGTTATTTATGAAGATGTTGAAAAGTATGGGACTGAGAATGGATCCCTGAGGAATGCCAGTTGGAGTAGGTAAGAAGGAGGAGGTACAGTTCTTCCATCTGACAGCCTGGGATCTGTCAGAGAGGTAGCTGGAGAACCAGGAAAGAGTATTAGAGGAAAGATTAAGGTTGGAGAGGTGGCAGAGGAGGTGTGAATGGGAGATAGTGTCAAAGGCTTTAGAAAGGTCTAGCAGGATAGTGGATACTAGAAGTCCAGAATTTTGGGCTTGGTTAATAGTTTCTAAGAAGGAAAGAAGGGCAGTTATGGTGCTGTGGCCTGGACGGAAACCATGTTGGGTGGGTGTAAGTAGCTGAAACTCTGTTAGGTAGGGTAAGAGTTGGCAGTGGGCACATTTTTCAAGAATTTTTGATAAAGGAGAGAGGAGGGCTATAGGGCGGAAGTTAGAAACGGAGTTGTTTTTACCTCCTTTATGAAGTGGTAGAATGTAGGCAGAACGCCAAAGTTTAGGAACATAAGACTCTTGTAAGGATCTGTTAATAAGGATGCTAATTGGAAGAGCTATTCCATCGGCTGCGTGTTTGAGGAAAGAGGGGGGAATGTTGTCAGGGGTGTTGGAGCAAGGTTTTAGTTTGGTTAAGAGCTTTTTTATGAAAGCTGTGGAAACTGGTTTGAGTTGAAACATAGGATGATGGTTATTGGGAGCATTTAGGATGTTGTCAGGGAATGTTTTGGTTAGTTTGGCTATAGAGTCAGTAAAGAAAGTGTTGAATAGTGAGCTAAGTTCATTATCCAATAAACTGGGGTCAGGGCAGGGGTTATTTTGTGATCCAGGATGGAGAAGAGAGTTAACAGATTTCCAGAATTGTTTGGGGTTGTTAAGGTTAGTAGTGTGAAGTTTGTTGTAGTAGTTTTTTTTTGTCCCAAATGATTAGTTTTTTACTTTGTTGCGGAGTTGGGTATAATGGAACAAGGCAGAAGGCAGTTTGCTTTTCTGATAAAGTTTCCAAGATTTGTCTCGAGTTGCATGGTTTGTTTAGTCTCTTTGGTTAGCCAAGGAGCAGAATTGGCATTGATTCATTTATGTCTAAGAGGGGCTAGAGAGTTAAGAGTAGATAGGAAGACGGAGTTAAAATGTTCTACGGCATTGTCGAGGGACAGAGTTTGAAGGATATGCCAGTTGATTTCTTTGAATATGTTGGAGAAGATTGTGGGGTTGAAGTTGCTAAGGTTACGAGTTTGGATATAACGATGAGGTGATTGAGAGGGGTTTGTTGAGCGATGAATGAAGGCAGGTAGATGGTCACTAAAGGAGCCAGGGATAGTTCCAGATAGAGAGAATTTGTTAGGGTGAGAGACTAAGATCCAATCTAAGATGGAGCCGGGGGGGGGGGGTGTTTTTTGTTAGGCCTGGTTGTAGAATGGATTAATTGAGAGAAGTTGAAAAGGTTGATAGATAGCGTGGGGGAAGGTGTGTTGATTTTGTTCCAATCAATGTTGACATCACCTAGAATAACTCTTTCATATTTTATCTCAGAAGAGGCCCAGTGAAGAATATTCTCTAGAGTAGAGATGTTGTCACCTGGGGAGATGTATAAAGAAATGAAGCAGATATTTTTATGTTTATTTAGTTGTAGCAGACAAGTAGTTATTTCAGTATTTTTGAATAGAGGGGTTGGGATTTGTAGGGGGATTATGGAGAGAAGGTTGGAGTAGATAATGGCAGAGCCTCCACCTTTTTTGTTTATTCGGTCACTCCTATGGATGTTGAAACCTGGAGGTAGGATTTCAGAGTCAGAGACATGGGGTTTTAGCCAGGTGTCAGAGATGGCTAGGATGTCGGGTTGGTTGTGGTAAATCCAAGCGTGAATATGGTGAATTTATTTGTTAAGGCTTTGGGCATTGATAGTGAAAATCTTAAGGGTACTGGGAGTGGACTTAGGAGTAGAAGGAGTGTGAGGGAGAGATGTATTAGGATAGGAAGAGGAGGGGGAAGGTGGGAAGGTGTTTTGTACTGAGGCAGGGGCCAGGGTTAGGGTGAATATCTCCAGATAAGGCTAGGATGCTATTTGAGAATACTTTAAGTCTTTTTAGTTTGGAGAGTAGGAAGTTGTTATGGGTTGGGAGAGAGAAGCATTTTGAAGAGGAGGAGGAGAGTATTTTGGGATGGAAGAGGTGTAGTAGGTTTATTGGGATAAGGCAGGGGGAAATGGAGTGGAAATGAGTGAGAGAAGGGGGATGTGGGTGGGAGAAGGAGAAGGTATGAGTAGTAGATAGGTAAGGGTGAGTTATAGAGCAGTAAGAAGTACTGTGATAGAGAGGAAGAAGAAAAATGAGTAGAGAGAAGGGGAGTCTGAGGGAAATAAGAGTTTGGTAGTGCATGCTAGAATGGGAGGGGTAAGAGATGAGGGGAGAAGTAGTTGGAAGAGAGAGAGAGAGTAGGGGAATCTGAGAAAAGAGTGGAAGGAGGATAGCAAGTAGGAGAGGGAGGTGAAGGGTTAAGTGTAGAGAGAGGTCGGAGGAGAGAGTAGGGGAATCTGAGAAAAGAGTGGAAGGAAGATAGCAAGTAGGAGAGGGAGATGAAGGGTTAAGAGTAGAGAGAGGTGGGAGGGGTTGGAGAAATGGAAGGAGGAGTGTGATTGGTTAAGTAGAGTAAGAATTGGGGAGGAGGGGAAGGAGTTTGATTGGAGGAAAAAATGTAGGGAGGAGTAGGGGATCTATAAATGTAGCTGTGTTGGGGGCGGGTGGAATTTGGGGGCAAGGTAGGGGAGCTGAGTGAGCCCAAAGGGCGAATGGAGCAGGCTACAGCAGGTAGATGAACATTCTGCTGAGAGACAATCAGAGAGTAGCAAGTTTCAGGTACAGAGAAGGTGGCCAGAGGTAGGTAAGTGTGGTACAGCAGGTTAGAGGCAAGAGGGACTAGAGGAGAGGGAAGGCAAGAAAGAAAAGAATGAGAGGTATAAGGAGCTAGAGGGTGTGATGAGTGGGATAGGAGGAGCAGACAAAGCACTAAGAGTTACAGCTAGGCAAGGGGAAAGACCTGAGAGATGATCCAGATAAGAGAAAGCTATAGAAAGTGGGGCAAAGAATATTAGCCAAAAGCAAGCAAGCTTAGAGTGCCACCTAGTGGGCAAAGAGGAGAGTACAACAAGAAAACAGAGTTAGAAGAGGCAGGTAGGGGTGTAATAGATAATGGGTCCAAAGGTATGTAGATATTGCAGTAGGATCACTGATAGAGAGGAGTGTGGCTGCTGGAGTCCTGGCACCGAGGCTTATTATCTATCTGCACTTACTTCAGGAGTAACTTACGTAGAAGCAGTTTATAACTTATGCTAGGTAAAGTGTAAGCTTAACAAATACACTAAAAAGTAGGACTTGGGTATAGCATACTTTTCTTAATTCGTGGGAGCAGGGAAGAAAAACAAATCAAGTCCTGGGGTGCGGTATTCTTTGACCATGTGGTGGGATTGCAGGTGTTTAGAGAAGGGGTCTTTACAGACTAGCAGGTCCAGTAGAGCAGGATAAGAGGTACAGAGCTAGGAGGAAGATTACAATGATAAAACAATTAGAGAAAGTTGGAGCTTAAGGCAACATAACTAATAATAGAACAGTTACAACAATTCAAACAAGAACCAGTTAAAACAGTGAACAGGCAATATATCATGCACATTAAATTATGATAACAGCTTTTGCTTATCTCAAAGGTTTGCAAGCCTTCCTTGGTGTAACTCTGCACCTTTTCTTGCTACTTTACTTAGGCGCCCTACCTTTTATTCAACCCAATGCGGCTTTACTGCCCCAAATAGGTATATAACATTAATGTATCCTGGTCGCCCAGAGGAACAAATCAATGAGAAAGACTACGTGAAAGACGCCGCTGATTAAAGAAACCGATTAGTGCATAACATCTCTCACAATTCGTAGATATATAGAAGACACTGTTTTAACCAGGTCGGCCCGTGGAGTAAGTCAAAGGGGAAGACCACGTGGGAGACGCGAGTAATCCAAGTAGCCGTGCAATGCACTAGAAAACCTCTCGCTCTCGCTAATTTATAAATTGTAGCAGTTAATTTATACTGTGTAGCAGTTACAACCAGGTAGCTCAGAAGAAATAAGTCAAATGCAGAGTCATCAACACTTTCTAAATAACAGCGGCAAATACTCGACATATATTAGCATGCGAGGAGCAGTGTTTGCAATGTGTTATACATCGGCAAAGTACAACACTTGAAAAAGCAAGTGAACGCCACAGGCATAAATAGCAGGAACTAGGACACCCAGGTTAAACGACAATAATAATTCACAGTGAAAACAGAAGTATAAGAAATGGCATTGTCAAAAGCATTACTCATTCACTGGATACAGCTCGAGTGAACACCAGCAATATCTGAGAGAGACTAGAATGAATTTTTAAATCAAACACATTTATCGAGATGTACAAAATTAAAGAAATATAGCTACAGCACTTACAATTGTAAGATATATAGCAAGGTACTTACAAGTACAAACAGTTCCTCTGGGGTCAGGAAACACACAGCAGCCGGGGCAGGAGCTGGGGTAATAAAGATGGTGCCACCGAGGGATATCCCCTTTATGCCCTTAGGGCAGGATGTGATGTAGGTGGGGAGGAGAAAGGAAGGGGGTAGATGAAAAGGAGGAGGGGCAAGGTAGGAAAAAAAAAAACAGGTAGATGAAGATTCTGCCAAGAGACAATCAGAGAGTAGCAAGTTTCAGGTACAGAGAAGGCGGCCAGAAGTAGGTAAGTGTGGTACAGCAGGTTAGAGGCAAGAGGGACTAGAGGAGAGGGAAGGCAAGAAAGAAAAGAATAAGAGAGGTATAAGGAGCTAGAGGGTGTGATAAGAGTGGGATAGGAGGAGCAGACAAAGCACTAAGAGTTACAGCTAGGCAAGGGGAAAGACCTGAGAGAAGATCCAGATAAGAGAAAGCTATAGAAAGTGGGGCAAAGAATATTAGCCAAAAGCAAGCAAGCTTAGAGTGCCACCTAGTGGGCAAAGAAGAGAGTACAACAAGAAAACAGAGTTAGAAGAGGCAGGTAGGGGTGTAATAGATAATGGGTCCAAGGGTATGTAGATATTGCAGTAGGATCACTGATAGAGAGGAGTGTGGCTGCTGGAGTCCTGGCACCGAGGCTTATTATCTGTCTGCACTTACTACAGGAGTAGCTTACGTAGAAGCAATTTATAACTTATGCTAGGTAAAGTGTAAGCTTAACAAATACACTAAAAAGTAGGACTTGGGTATAGCATACTTTTCTTAATTCGTGGGAGCAGGGAAGAAAAACAAATCAAGTCCTGGGGTGCGGTATTCTTTGACCAGGTGGTAGGATTGCAGGTGTTCAGAGAAGGGATCTTTACAGACTAGCAGGTCCAGTAGAGCAGGATAAGAGGTACAGAGTTTTCTTAATTCGTGGGAGCAGGGAAGAAAAACAAATCAAGTCCTGGGGTGCGATATTCTTTGACCAGGTGGTGGGATTGCAGGTGTTCAGAGAAGGGGTCTTTACAGACTAGCAGGTCCAGTAGAGCAGGATAAGAGGTACAGAGAAATACAAACAGTTCCTCTGGGGTCAGGAAACACACAGCAGCCGGGGCAGGAGCTGGGGTAATATCAAACTGATTTGTACAGGTGCTTGTGTTGAAAATGTATTTGTAAAGTTGCTTGTGTTAAAAAGTGTACCAAGCAGTGGGTCCTGCTGGACAGAAAAAGAAGTATACCTCTCTGTCAGACTGTATGGTAACTATTGAAATGAATATGTTGTAACAGAGGGTACCGGAAGAGAAGTGGTTAATCTCAGTCGAGCTAACTTTGAAAAATAATTTGAAATTAAATTACTTGTTATAAGCCATAAAGATTGTATCTCACAGGTCTCAGTGCAGCCAGAGACAAAAAGTCTGTACTAGGAAGCCTTCTGTATTGTCGTTAGCAGTGAACTAATTGCTACTCTGAAAGGGTGGAAGTTAAATTGTTTTATTCTTCCAGAAACTACAGCAGATCTTAGCAAACCTCTGTGTGTATTATTAACATATCTGTGCTAATTCCTGGCAGTTAGTAGTATTCTAGTAAATGGGGGGGGGGGGGGGGAGTATGAGAACCAGAGGTCATATGACCAGATACATGTGATGTTATTCTGTAATCCAGCACAGAAGTGATATTTTAATACTAGATGAGACTGAAGTCTGAGCAGTCTGCTTTTGTGACCTAACATAGAAGGATCACTCACTTGCTTCATCTTGCCCTGCTTTAGTAAATAACCAGGAATAGTAATTCTTTATATGAGTCAGGAAAATATAGTGGGATTAGTTAAGTACTGTTTTTCTGTAACTTTGTCAATCTAGTCATCAGTATTATTTTAATATTTCTTGTGACTGAAACACTGGTGTTTATTGTAAACAGATATTTAGTATTTCCATGTTCTTTTGTTATTTATTACTAAATATATTTAAACTTTTCATTGTGACTGGTATTTTAGAGAATATTTTAACCTTTGAGAGTACTTATATTTATTTGTTGACACTGTGGCCACTCCTGAAAGCCTTACTGCATTATTCAAACACTAGCATTTGTATTGGTACTAATTTCCCTCAGTATATTTGAGTATCCGTGTAAGAACCTTATAGTAGCTGGGTTTTGGCTGGTGGTGGTAACTACCTTATAGTCTTGGCAGAGGGACATGGTTAATAAATCTGTGCCATCCTTTCCCAGGTGTGTGTGTGTGTGTGTGTGTGTGTGTGTGTGTGTGTGTGTGTGTGTGTGTGTGTGTGTGTGTGTGTGTGTGTGTGTGTGTGTGTGTTTGTGGCTACTTGGAGCAGGGGCACACAGCACTGGTATCACAGAGAGGGTGTTGGAGGACTTGGCTTGGACACGTGGCTGAGGACTCAACTCTGCAGCTGTGCCAGTGGGGAGTCTTAGTGGGGGCCTGGAGAGAGAGAGAGAGGGGAAACCAGACTCCAGACTGAGTGTGTTCCCTGTGTGCTCTTAAGGGAAATTTTGCTTGATGCAAAGAGCTGCATCTGTAAATACTGTGTGTATCTTTGTTCCAAGTGAATGTCCTCACCGGTGTCAGTGGTGAAGATTAAGGCTCCTTGATTACTGGCCCAGAGAGGGTACGTCACATCACCCAACATCTTTTTCATGGTTGCTGTGACCTCATCTGAGCCTGCTTCTTTCCCTGATTTCATTTTCCTAATGATTTTCTTGTATCTTCTAGTTTGGGGTCTTTGTTCATTGTAGGCTGTGTATGGGGCAGTACAGCTTCTGTGGGTTTTTCTTCGCTCAGGAGCTGCCAGAAGTGCTCCTATCTGCCTTTGATGCCATGTGGATTGGTGAGCACGTTGTTATTTACATCTATTATGAATGGTGTCTGATGCCTTTCTTCATTTGTTTGTCTTTGCCTTGCGACCTGATACAGTCTCTTTGTGCTATCTGCAGAGTCACTTTCCAGAAGCTGATAATTGCTTCTACCTTGTTTTTTGCTGTTGTGACCATTCTGTTACCCTCTTTATTAACTATCCGGTATTCCTTCTTAACCTGGCCTGTCTTTTTATCTCCAAATTTTTTCTGCATTCCTCCTTTTATGGTCCATGTGATTAAAGAATGTTAGCTAAAAAGCATAATATGAATTACACCCTTAATCATTAATTTTATTTCTCATTAACTAATAATGGCAATAGTGCCAGGCTTTTTTAACTTAACCATTTTTGATTGGAAGTCAAATATACATAGTATCGAAATTTAATTTGATGATATGTCTTGATCGCTGTTAAGTTGAAA